>NC_056738.1:93375329-93582829 GCF_019279795.1 Protopterus annectens | reverse complement strand
ATATTGGGCAACGTTCAGCAATGTTGGTTAACGTTGAGCAATGTTGGGCAAGTTCAGTCAAAGTTGGGCAAAAGCAGGTAAACATGCTCATATTTGCTTTACTGGTCCTTAAGCAGTCTGGCATGCCCAGTATGAAAATATAAAGCAGTGATAGGCCTTGAACCCAGAATACTGTGCACTATAGTCACAGTACTGAACCACTAAACCATGACAGTATTTCACTGGTCAGCCTGTATGAAGAAATGTTGATAAGTCTATGCAAAGTGTCTCATGGAAACCCTGCAGGCACAGCATAATCCCTGTTGAGTTACGACACAAAGGTGAGCCCTGTAGTAAAAATATAACTTGATTTTCAACACACATATAGTATAAATGTTAATACTGGGCATGTTCACACACGTTAACAAAAGTAGTGGACTTCAGACAGCAACATACTGAAAGGTCACACTAGGCATGCTCACACACTTGAATAAATGAGACAAATGTCATTTAACAAAACACTAAAAGGCCAAACTGGGCATGCTCACACACTTAGGCCATGTCTGAGTATAGCAGTGGGCCACACATATCTGGCAGTTGCATGTGTTAACCCAGGAACCTCTCACTGTTCACCAATCCTGCCTTGTGCACACAGTTATATGGCAACAGACACATATATAATATATTGGAACCCTGTCATAATCAAATATGTACTAGATACTTAGGTTGTTCATAGAAAGTAGGAAAGCAAAGAAGATAAAAAACCTGCAATCAGTATCATCAATAAACAATGTGCACTCCAAACATTATCATAGGTTCATAGGTTCATAGGTTGATGCTAGACTATCTGCCCTAGGGCATTTATAAGCCTAGCCAGAGTGTGTTTGGCTTTCGCCACCCTTTTAGATTAGTAGACTGTGCCTTTGAATAGTAGGTCACACAAGATAGCCCTTTTACAGTTAGTTTATTGTGCCTCTGTCTAGCAGGGACCCAGAAGAGATCCCAGGGGTAAACTTATGATCTCCCATCCACTCGTCAAGATTTCTCTTGAAGAGGGTCAGTGAGGGGCTCTGCTAACTTGGACTGGGATTTTGTTCCAGAGTGAGGGGAGCCTCTGGGATATGAATCTGTCCCTCCAGCATGTCTTATTTATTTCTGTGCTGAGGTTTAAGTCCCTGGAGCGTGTAGCTCTAAGGGATTCGGATATCCTGAGGTGGAGCATGTCCATTAATTCTGGGTTGGACATGGCTTTATACGTCAGGCACAGATCGCATCTGAGTAGGCGGTAAGCAACTGAGTAGAGCTGGAGTTTCTTTAGCCGAACTGTGTAGGGCATCTGTTTGAGTCCCTTGATCCACTTGGTGAGGTACTTTTGGGGTCATTACAGTTGCTGCAGGTGTCGGATAAGGTACATCCCAAATGGGGCATTGTATTCAGTTATGGGCCTGATGAGTAGAGGGGTACAATGACCTCTCTTGATCTAGATGTGAAACCTTTCGGGATAAGGTGGGCTATATAGAAGGTCTTTCTAACCACTTTGGCAACGTGATTGTCAAAGGAGAGATTACTATCTACTTGGGTCCCCAAATCCCTAATTACTTCTTCCGTACCTAATGGATTACCACTTATGTGGTAATTTGTGAGCACTTTGCTTTTCCCAAAGGGGATGACTATGCATTTTATGGCATTTAGCTTTAGGTCATGGCTCTGGCACCAGTTATCCATCTCTGTGATACCCTTTTGGAGGATGCTTGTGTCAGCTGGAGAGTCGATTATGGCACCCAGTTTGCAGTCATCTGCGAACTTGGTCAGCCATAGTCCTCCCATGTTAGCCTGTACCTCAGAGAAATATATACCGAACAAGAGAGGTCCCAGGACTGAGCCTTGTGGGACGCTACTTGTAACTGGTGTAGAGTCTGACATGGCACCTGCAATTCCGACCATGTGGGTGCTATCCCTGAGCCAGTTTGCAACCCATCTTGTGACATATGTGTTGATAGCTAAGCTGGTGAGCTTATTTATGATGCCCAACTGGGGTATTGTGTCGAAGGCTTTTGCGAGGTCCAGGTAGGCTGTGTGGACTACCTTCCCTATGTCTATGGCTCTGGTAACTGTTTCAAATAAGTCGACCAGGTTCAAGAGGCAAGATCTGCCCTTAACAAAGCTGAATTGGGTAGGATCCAGTGTCTGGAGGTTCCCGATGTCTTTGTTTATGAGTTCCATGATGATACACTCCATAGCTTTGCAGACCAGGCTAGTCAGGCTTATAGGGCGATAGTTTCAGGGGTCCGTTGTGGCACCACCTTTGTGGAGCAGGACCACTGTTGCTGTACGCCATTCCTTGGGTACATATCCTGTAGTAAGTCTGATATTGAACAGTGACTTTATGTGAGGGTTAAGTCCTTCATGAAGGTTGTGTAAGACGCAGCCCGGGACACCTTCCGGTCCCATTGATGCTGTGTTTTTTGCTTTGGAGAGGGCAGCTCTCACCTGTTCATCTGTGATGTCATGGAGGCTACACTCTGTTGGGATGGACATTTGCTCTTTTGGGGGATGGGAGGGAGAAATTTGCACTGAGCCTGTATGCCAGGATGTTGGCAATGTCTGTGGGTTCAGTGTATTTTTTGTCATTTTGCACTAACTCAGAGCATATCTGGGAGTTGCCACCCAGGTTCCTGACATAACTAAAGAAGGCCTTGTGATTGTCTTTAGTGTCTTGTGCAATTTTTCTTTCGAAGCTGGCCTTAGATGATTTTATGAGTGATCATAGCTTCTTGCTAGTACTGATCAGAGATGCCTTCCCTTTTTGGGATTTTGCACTATCATGTAGTAGCCTCCTCCTTTTGTTGTATAGCTTATTTATGGCTGGGGTCCACCAGACAGGTCTCCTGCCTTTGGAGGAGTGAGTCTTGGTTTTATTTGGGATAGCATGATCCATGCATTCCTGTAGGTGTCCATAGAATGTGTTTGTAAAGGATTCTGTGGTTTGAGGCGCATTTTCCACTGGCCCGGGGGCTTTGAAGGATACCACCTCGGTTTTGAGAAGTGTGACGTTTGCTTTTGAGAAGTTCTTCACTGAGATTACCTTGGCTGGAGGTGGGGACGGGATATGGATGTCCAGTGAGATAAATTTATGGTCTGACCTTACCAATGAGGGGTATACCTCTGGTGTGGAACATAGAGTCCCCATGTTGGTGATGACCAGGTCCAATATGTTTTCCCCTCTTGTGGGGGTGGTGACCAGTTGTTCCATAGCATTTGAGTTTATAAATTCTAGGAACCGCTGGGCGAGGGTGTTGGGGCTTGAGTAGTATTCCTAATTAATGTTTGGGTAGTTGAAGTCACCCAATATAATGGTGTTTGGAGAGACCTTCATATTCTCCAGTGTTCTCAGGAAAGCTGAGTGGGGTTCCTGAGTTTGGGAGGGTGGTCTGTAGCAGGCTACAAACTGAAAGGCAGTTTTTCCCACTGTTAGTTGCACATGGATGGTCTCCGATGCTTCGTGCAGTGCTACTAACCTGGAGGTGTGGGTATCTTTGATGTATATGGATACTCCCCCTCCTTTTGTGGTTCGGTCCGAGTTTTGTGGCCGAAAAGCATGGTATGAAGTATAACCTGGTAGTGCTGGGGTGCTTTCGGGAGCCTTGAACCAGGTTTCTGTTACTGCACATATATCGATATTCTCCATACTGAGAAGAGCCTTGAGTGCATGCATTTTGAGGTTTAGACTTCTGGTGTTGAGCAGCATTACCCTTAGTTTCTTTTACCTTGTATTGTCTATGGAGGTGGGTTTGTCTTTTGAACCTTGCCTAAAAAAGGCACTATGGGGATGGTGAGAGCCTTAGCCAGCATTCGAAAGCCCAGGGGTGACAGGTGCAAGCCGTCCCTAGCGAAGCAACGTGGCTTGTCGAGCATGTCATCCCAGGCTGACAGACACTGGATCCCCTTTGAATGACACCAATACGTTAGCCAACTGTTAAAATTTATCATTTTGTCTTTATACTGTGGCATCATTCTTGGTGAGGGTAAGATGCTACACAAGGTTAGGGTCATACCAGCCTGGGCTACATGATCAGAGAGCTCCTCTATGTCTCTTTTCATGTAGTCCAGGGAGGAATGTCTCGGGTCATTCACACCAGCATGGACAATGATGGAGTCATATTTGTACTTGCTTTGAAGTGACCTGAGTGCATGTGTTATGTGGCGGATCCTGGCACCCAACAGACAGCTTACAGTGACCTTCTCCTTGTTCAGCCTGGTGAGTGGGACATCAGTGTGTCTGACAATAGTCACCTATTACAAGTGTATTAGGTGTGTTGTTTAGCCTTAAGGGCAGTGACTGTGTAGTACACTGACTTTGTGAACTATGTGATATGTGGGTATTGTTGTGGGGTAGCAGTTGTTTGGGTGTCTACTTTGGAGGTCTCTGCTGCTTAGGCAGATTTTATTTAGAGCCTCTGAGTATGTTTTTGTGTGTTTATGTGTTTGGTTTTCTGTTGCTATAGGTCTATGTGTGACTGGATTTGTGGTGTGTGTGGTTACCTTCTCCTCCTGATAGACTGTGCCAGTCATGGGTCGAGAGAGCTCAGCCTCCAGTTTGTCTATATAGTTGCATCTCTCACATATATCTGAGTTTGTTGGGAGGAGGAGAGGGTTGTCTGTGTACATAAGGCAGTTGTAACATTGCCTCAAAATTCCCATATTCACCAGCTGGACTGGAGAGTACGCACGAAACTGACCTTTGGACATGTCAGGATATTATGATGAAATACTCTTTTGACTGATCAAAAAGGATCAGTAGGGTGTTAAGTGTGTAAAAGAGTATAACAGGGGTTTAGTGCTTACGTTTGTTGGTGTTTTGGAAAGATTATCTGCAAAGGAGTCCAGACAGAACCATGACACTTCCTTCAGCTATGTAATAAATAGCAATGCACACTCATATATGTCCTGAGTCAGGGCCAACTGTAAATGACTGACAATGCCAACATCTGGATAGACAGGCCCATACATACATACCCACCTCCCACTGATAAAAGGCCCTATTGTCATACCAGGAGATATCACATGTAGAATGGATAAACAGCTCCTTCCAAAGCTGAAAACATGGCATCAATTGGATTACATTGTTTCCCTATATGTGTCATAAGTGAACTGCAGAACAAACAGACCCTGCACCTGAACAGTCTGTTGAGCCTCACCCTCTCTACAGGATATGAAACTGTTGAATGGGTTACAGCAACATATGGCACACTCCACAAGTGTTGGTGCACAACAGACCATGGGAACTATAGTCTTATAAGCCTATGAAGTCTGATCTGCAAGGCCATAGAGTCCATCATGATTGAAGTCATAAACAGAGCTATTGGAAGCCGACAAACACACAACCCTACCAACTATGGTTTGGTCATGGGCAGATCATGGTTCCCAAACCTGCTAGACTGTTTGCAAGGCAGCCACCCAGGACATACATCACTGAAATGAACTACACACATCCCACATAGACTTTGAATAGCCCTTTTCCAACATCCTAGACATGCCGTATCCACAAAATCAACAATCTGTGCATAAATATGTATTGTCATATGATGGATTGGCAACTGGTCCACAGATAGATCACACAAGCTAAGAATTGTGGTGTCCTGTTCAAGCTGTTAACACCTGCTGTCCCCCATGGCTCAGTCCCGGGATTGCATAAACAAAGAGCACACACATTACCATGTCTAGTTTGATGATGTCAGCATCCTACAAATATAGCAGGAGAAATGAAAACACACAGTAAAGCATGTAGCACGTTGTGTTAATGTGTATTTCTCTAGTGTCATAACCTAGTTAGGTAGGGATTTGAATCCTGCAATTGCAATGTGTGATTTTCTTTGAGAGAAGTGCCCTTTTTGGAGACTAGGAAAACACCTTAAAAGAGGTATATTCCTCTTTGGCAAGTCTGATGATGTCAGCATCCCACAAATACAGCAGTGGAAATGAAAGCTCCCAATAAAGCATATAGCATATCGTGTTAATGCATATCTCTCTAGTATCATAACCTAGTTAGTCAGGGGGTTGAATCCTGCAATTGTTGTGTGTGTGGGGGTGTATGTTTGTGTGTGATTTCCTTTGGGAGAAGTTCCTTTTTGGAGACTAGGTAAACACCTTAAAAGAGGTATATTTCTCTTTGGCAAGTCTGATGATGTCAGCATCCCACAAATACAGCAGTGGAAAAGAAAACTCCCAGTAAAGCATATAGCACATTGTCGTGGTAATGCGTATCTTTCTAGTATCATAACATAGTTAGGTAGGGGTTTGAATCCTGCAATTGCTGAGTGTGTGTGTGTGACACTGTTGGTCAATGTGTTGTTGGTTTTGCTTTTACTACTGTATGACATATCAGTAAAACAACAGTATGTGCATTGCACACTTCAGGTATCTGTGTGGCAAATACATATATGTACATGTGACCTCAATGAGTTCATAGGTGTGAAGCCTGCTTTCTACATTAATACATCTGTTACCTTTGACAGATTGTGCTGCTGCTTCTCAGACCTTAGGTCACATATGTATGTTTGTGACAGGGCCAGCCACTGTAGTGATCTGTGGCCTAGGTCATCTGTGTCACACACACCCATGACAGTTTCTATAGAATAGTGTGAGTGAGGGTTCATGCCTGGGGTATATTTCAGACATGCTCAAACACAACAAAGTCTGTCAATAATGAACATTCATTATAGGTGTACAACAACTTCGTGGATATGCATACAGACCCCTAATTGCTTATGTGATATACCGAGGGACCTCAGAATACCTTTGGAAATGTGAATACCAAAGGACAGATGACATAACATGTGGCTGTATGTACACATCGGTACCCCTTCTACATGTTGTGGGCTACTACCTATGTGGTACTGTCGGGATACTATGTTTAGTAAATGTGGATGACTATGCTATAGTTGGCTTCTAGCTTTACAGCATGGGTTGGACAACAGGTATCTGTCTGTATGATACCTTTGTGGAGGATAAGTGTCTCATCCGGAGAATGCATTGTAGGCCACTGTATGCATTACCAGATGTGGACGGACATATCCCTAGTGTGTTTGCTTGTACCTAAGAGGGCTACATGCCAAACAGGAGTGGTCCCAGGAATGGGTGGCGGTCAATACCACTGGTTACTGGTATAGTATAGTACCGGAAGGATCCAAATGCTACTGTGTTTCCTACATCTGTGTGTCAGTTGTCAAGACATCATCTAACGATTGGATATAGTCAGGCTGTTGAGGTTGTGTATACTACCAGAATGCAAATCAATGACCGATATTAACAGTATCACACACAGCATAGTGTCAAACCATGTCATACACACATGTGTACCCAAGTTAAAACATATGTGTAGTAAAATGCATACTGGCCACCAATAGAAACTATGAAGTATTAACACTGTGTAATACAGGGCATGTCACCCTTCCCATGTGTCCACTATGCACGTACATGCAGACAGTGCACCTCCACCATGTTCACAAATGTACATCTGCAAATCTGTACTGCACACATCACACACGTACTTTCCACTCACCAACAAATGCTGCCAGAACTACACACATCAGCCAAGTGGCACATGGGCAGACAATACATTTTTGGAATTAACACTGGTGTAAACAATACTACATTGATAATCATAGCTTTAATGCATCATGCCTGCTCAGATATACCTACAAGGATATCATTACACTTTACTGTTGACAACATGCTAACATTGCTACACTGCTATTAAGTCACCCTGTGCATCAGCACCATGTTAGCCTGTTCCTGCATCAATGTTACAGATGACAGGAGGTGGCACAGTTTCATCATATGCACAGGGTGTGTTGTTGGTTTTCCAGAGCCCGACATTGACCCATCCAGTCGACATGTATATGTGTGTGTGTGTGTGTGTGTGTGTGTGTGTGTGTGTGTGTGTGTGTGTGTGTGTGAGTGACAACAGTACAGCATGGGTCAATGTTGATGTAATGTGTGTGTGTATGTGTTAGCCCTAGGTGTTTGGTTTATGTGTGTGTGTCTGCATACACACAGTTCCACCATATGGCTGCCAAATATGGGAGGATGTGGGACAGCCACAGACTGTACCTGCCAGGCTGTACAGATCACCGTCTCTGGCCATGGACACAGTACTGTGCCTGGCAGGGATGCCACGGACAGTATCAGGTACTAAGCCAGACTGGGTACTATCATCAGAGGCAGAGGGATGTCGACTGGACCCATGTCCATGCTGGGACTGGCCAGAGCCACGTGCACGTGGTCTTCTAGGACGGTCTATTGACAGCCCAGCCCCAACATTGCTGGGGCTGGTACTGCCACTATGGGAGCGGCTGTGACTTGTGTGTCATCCGCGACGACTGCCAGCTGATGATGTTGCTGGCATACATCCACGTCGACGTCTCAGCCGTCCTGCACTGTCCTGGCACATGGACACGCCATTGCAGAGGACATCTAGTGTCTCCCCCAATGTCTATCAATGACCTCGGTGTAATTACGGATGGCACCGGCAAGGTCACGGATACTGTCATTGATAATGGTGTTATGGGCCCTCTGCACCCTTAGTCCCTGTCTGGTGTACCGTTCCATACGTGCCTGTGCCTGCATTACAGCCCGGAACATACGTGAGGTTGTAAGGCCTGTGGGGGCACGTCTGCCAGGGGCATTATGACCAGCAGTGCTCCCACAAAAAACCCTGGACATCTGCCTATGTGCTACCATTCCAGGAGTCTGGGTATGGCTGCTGTGAGGGGATGCATGTGCCATAGATGCCACACTATCCTGGTCAATGCCTACTGTATGCTGTCCCTCAGCTATGGCCATTAGTGATGAGGGATGTATTGGCAGTATGAATGTGCGCATAGATGGGGTGGAAAGCTGTGTACTGTCGATTGGCGGACCAACGACAGACCCTGTCAAACCTGCCTGTGCCACAACACATGTATCATCATTTCCACTATTTGTGGCAGTGACTTCAGATTCCCTGCTGCACTCAACCAACACAACCTCAGCACCTGTGAGAGGAAGACAGGAAACACACTTTGCAATCTATACATGATGTTAGCACACATGCACACATGAACACATGAACACATGCACATATGCACACAAGCACACATGCACACATGCACACAAATACACTACTCACTAAAGTTGACACACACACACACACACACACACACACACACACACACACACACACCAACAGCAATCCAGAACATACTCATTAGTGGTTGATGGTGGAGTACAGTATCACAAGCCAAAGACTCCTATCACACGTGTCAGTATGCAGGATGTGTGTTGCTCAACAGCATGCAGTGCGAGTGTAGAGAGTCCTTGTTAATAACAGTATACATGTCTTTGATGCATGTGTGTTGTTCAATGATTGGCCTCACCCTGGAACACAATGTGTACATGGACACAACATTGCTGTGCAAGTATTAAATGCTTTCCAATGTCCTGTGCACCATCACTCATAGGTATACATACCATGGCCAGATGCACACAACTGTCAGGTGTATAGCAATGAATGCTATGTGTAGTACTGTAGTTACTGTAACTGGATGTAGTGTAGTACCATGAGCCATCATCTTGCAGCATCATGTGGTCACTCAAGGCCACTAATGTGTGCCACACTGGCAACTATCTTGCTGTACCTGAACTGCAGCATTTTGCCTACATTAACCATTTCACAGGCAGTTGTTACATGGGTATGTAAGGTGTTCAATAGGGAGCATTGCCTAACATGAATGTGTTGTGTGTTGAAGAGTGTCGCACCGCCCCATGATATGCCTCTACCCCTCAGGTATAGTATGTGTGCTGTGTGGATGACATTTGGGATACTGGAGTCTGACCTTACAGCAGGTGTCTAAATAGGCCATGTTTATCATATTAACCCTTACTGCGTATGACAAAGTGGTGTATGTTGTGTGTATGTGTATTGACTCTGCCTATACAATGTCCACTACAGTGTACCACAATTGGTTGGGATGCTCTGTGTATTGCATGTGTTTGAGGCAGCTGCTCATGTTACTGGGATGTGCATAGTCCCACAGAAAACATGCAGAGCATGCATTATGTATAGGTGTTTTAGATGTGTATATGGCCTGCAACTCACCTATGACATGCACATGTTATTTGCTATATTAAATGTAGAACACTCACCAGCATGGGTCTGCTGTCTTGCTGTCACATCAGAGGGACCTACAAGGATATGAGACAGTTTGTCAGTGTCAACAACTATGGCATTGCTGCTGTGAGTTTGCAACGTTACAGTAGTACAACATGTGACAGTCACAGGCATACAGATTATGTTCCAAATTATCAGTATTTCACAACACCAGGCTCCACATCTTTTAAATACACAGTACACATCTGACATATGCATGTTCTAACAATCGAGCTAACAGTAGTCTACAGATATGCCATGTTACCTGCACACTCTGAGTCAACTTGCTGGGTGACTCCGGCCTCCATGATGACACATGTCTGTTGTAGTGGTTGGCCAGGAGCCACCACGCTGAGGAGCAGCTCTTCCATTCTGGTGAGGGGCGGGTGTGATGCTGCACCACCACCTGTGGCAAGCTGTTGTCTGCGGACATCGGAGGCATGCTACCGGACATGTCTAATTAAATCACTGCAGTGATGGCGTACCTGCTCATAAGTCCGGTTATGCATGCCTATGTCATTCACCTGATGGACAACATCTTGCCACAGTGCACTGCACCCATGCTGGTCTTGGCTGGTTCTGGAGAACAGCAGGGTGTGATGTTGTAGTAGGGTAGCTACGATTATTTCCTCCTCTTCAGGGGAATATGCAGGGTTGCGATGGTGAGACATGTCCCTGGAGGAGAATAAAACAATAATTGTGAGCAAGTCATGTGGCGCACTTAACATTCTAAAGTACAGACATCAATGAAATGCCATATATAGCAACCTATTGGCTGTCAGAAGGTACACACTTTTAATACCACATATCAGTGCTTAGCCCACAACTGCCTGACAGTGCCTGGCACGTTCTATATATTAAACCATGTTCTGCACAGCAACAAAGTGAAACTGGTATGTAAGACTATACAACAGTACATGGCACACTATATGTGACACAATGCACCACCTAGCCACAGGAGGTATATATCAAGCTAATGCATGAAGAAAGATGTCATCCATTGCAATGAATGTAAAGTACAGTTACAGTATTACCAGTATACCACAGTAGTCTTTGATGCCAAACCCCTGCCTAACATATGTGCACAGTTGTTGATATAGGTGGCATACTGCTGTACTAGACTATACATGTTGCTAGATACACACGTATAACCTGTAACATAGATATGATTGAGGGCATGGTACAGGCATAATTACACACACATCAAACATACATACAACACACAAATGTATGCCAACCCAGATGAGGTTTACATGTGTACCATAGAGTACTGTGTGTCACTACTTACAAAACCTTATGCCTGAGGTATGTAATCTGTGAGGACTACAGGGAAGACACAAAACAGTGTTTCCAAGCAATGTGAACATACACCATACTGTACTGTTTAGGCCTACAGCTTCAAGTAGTACTACAGTTCATATGGGAGTTGGATTCACCAGCAGTACCACTCACTAAGCATACATGTATTGCTTTAGCCTACAATGGGACACCACAGTCGACAACAAGGGACTACGTCACACCGTATGCCATACTACTTTTTCTGCTTAGCAATAGCATACACATCTTTTGCTGGGATCACAGCTAAGACACAAACTACCATGACAGAAACAATTTCACACTAAGCTATCACACCTTTACAGACCTTGCACACATTCACCATCACACTCAGTCAACCTCACATAGCAATTATTGCACTAAGTACATGTGTGTTGTCTTCGTGTTATGGGTAGGTAATACGATATTGGCCCTAGGGCCTACAGCAGCCTAGCCATATGCTACCCTGGCCTTTGACACACATGTAATTTAATTTCACTTGCCCCTGTCAACCAGAGCCACAGAGGAGATTCCCGGGGTGTATGTCCTATCTCCCAAACAATCATCAGAAGTATTTATGACAACTGCTAATGAGGAGCTTTGTTTGCTATTGATAGGTGGTTTGTTCCAGAGTATGGCATGTCTCTGAGTTAGGACTCTATCCCTCCAGCATGTGCTGTTTAGTGAGCTGACAAGGTGTAGGGCCCTAGAGCGTGTATCTGGGAGGGATTGTAATATGTTTACGTGGAGGATGTCCCAACAGCTATGGGTGTGACTTAGCCCAGTATGTTAAGCAGAGGTCACCTCTGGGTAGGTGCTATGCAACACAGTGTAGCTGTGGTTTTGTGAGTCGGTCTGCATAGGGCATCTGTTTGAGGCCAGTATTACTCTTTGTGAGGTATGTCTGTGGCCTTTCCAGTTGCTGTAGTTGGCATTGTATTCTCTAATGGGTTTTAAGTGTGATAAGTAGAGGGGAACACTGACCTATATTTCCCTAGGTGACACACCTTTTGTGATGACGTGTACCATGCAGACAGAGTACATGACCAGTGTGGCACTATGATTATCAAAGGGGAGGATACTGTCCACCTGTGTCCCATGTTCCCTTATCACACCTTCAGTGTTAGGTAGACTACCACCTATGTGGTAGTTAATGGGTACAGTGTTCTGGCAAGAAGGGATGGCACTGCAGTGTCAACACTGAGCTTCAGTCCATACCTTGGTCGCCAGGCACCTGTCGCAGTAAGTATGCCCCATGTCTCTCTCCCTCTATCTATATATATATATATCTATCTACATATCTATATATATATGTCTATATATCTATATATATTTATATATATTTATATATATATATATATATATATATATATATATATATATATATATATATATATATATATATATATATACACACACACACATACACACATACATATAAACATCCATTGCTGTACATATAGATGTACATATAGGCAGATATACAGTCCACTGTTCATGGTGGGAATATCACTTATGCGACAGTTGTGAGATATACAGTTATGTAATAATATTGCACAGTATTGTTCAGACTGCATTGAAGATGTCCTCAGCCCATGTAGCTTTAGCAGGCCTCACTGGCTGCAACACTGCAAACCTGACAGAGCATACCCACAGCGTTTAACCACCACATGTCATATACCAGCACTGTATGCTATTTTTTTGCCACACACTACAACCTACATAGAAATATGCACATAACAACCTTCAACAACGTATATATGTACACCCTTCACAAACAGTTGCAGTATGTCCCTTGCCCTATGCACATGTACAGATACATAGAGATACGTACTGCTGCCACATATGGATGATTCACAGTATGTAGAGTACTCTTCATAAACATCTACTACATGCCAGCAAATACATATGTATTACATACCTTTCATTTGTATTGCTGTGTTCCGTTTGTTTTTAAAGGAAATGTTTTTTTTCTCTGTCTGTTGCTCATTCTTTTTCTGTGTTTCTCTGTCTGTGTCTCTGTCTGTGTCTCTGTCTGTGTCTCTGTCTCTCTCTCTGTCTGTCTCTCTGTCTCTCTCTCTCTCTCTCTCTCGCTCTCTCGCTCTCTCACTCTCTCTCTCTCTCTCGCTGCAATGAGATTATTGCATGTGTAGACAGCAAGTACAACCTGCTTTTCTAGGTATCTGCACATGTGCATGTGATGGCCTCTGCACCAATTGGTGCCCACCATTTACTAATTGCATGCATCCTGCTGTGTGGTAATTGCAGTACTCACTGTCATAGCCGCCCACTGCTATAAAATGCTAGGTTAGGTAGGCGTAGCCCTTTCAGCTTTCCAAAGTGGGGCCCATGCTTGTTTGCTGTGGACACCGTTGTGTCAGTCAGAAGGCTGGTATACTTCTTATCTCTGAAGCTAGGATTGTAGCCAGTGATTTGCATGTTGTACTCAAACCTGAATGTTGCTGCTTCTAGTACACACTTGTCAGTGTAGAATTTTACTCACCCCTCCACATGCTTACACAAGATACATGGGAGTATGTACTTTATTTTCTAATTAGACAATTAACTGCCATACAAAAGTAGTTATTGCAATGTATTCCTCTGGCACATGAACTGTTTGTGAACTACTATACTGTAAATATTAATTACCTCACTTCTGAACAGTTTGTTGTTTATTTGTGTTGACATTAGCACGGGCTGCTCAAGACAACTGGACACATTTCAGTACTGAGTATGCCTACCTACATCCTTGGTAGAGCCTGAATACACAGGTATATTGTTCTTTTGGGTAGGGGTGCAGAAGTACAGAGAGCATTAGATATTATTGTGTGATGTTTATCTTGCTGAACATACAGGGTTGCTGTGTATCTGTTAGTCTAACAAGGCAAGTAGTCTGTCTGCGTAGCTCCCATTTGTGGACATATCCAGATGGTAACCAGAGATTAGCCTATTATTCTTTGTCTGTGCACCACACTGGTCTTTTCTGCACTGGAACAATGGCATTGTCACAGTTGGTTGCTAACAGTACATGGCTACATCCTTTGATATTTCTGTGCTGTACTCCTACATAAGGGTATGCTTGTGGGACTCGTTCCAAAGCTATTTGCAGAGTGTGTAACAGCAGACAAGCTGAAATGCCTGTGTGTTTCTGCCTCTGCCAGGCCTCTGATACACTCAGGTATATATTTGAACAGCCTCAGGAAAGGTACATATAAGTGGGGTACACCTGTAATATATTACAGACATTAAGTTGAGACTGTGAGAGAATCAGAGCATATGTATTAATACACCTTTTCTGACGTGCATGCAGTGTGTACTATTACTTATTGACATTATTCATTGTGTAATTCCCCACTCTTCGGCCTACCGGGAGGTAAACAGACAAGACAAACAAGATGCATACAGGGGCGGAGTATGACACATGGGGTGGGTGAACACAACTGATGGGGACGGATGTTTGGAAATCGCAAGCCCATGAGCCCACAGATGGTAACAGTGGAACTGAGATCCCCACCCATGGGCAGTTACCACTGCACCTTCACAGCCCCGAAGGTGGCTATGCTGGGGGCTGCGTAGGAGGGCAGGCTCACCCGTGAGTTGCACCACTCTTGCCTCGAGCTGGCATAGGGGATCAGCGACTGAATGCTGGATCACCCTATGCACCACAGCCCGGACCCTTCGGAGGGTGACAGGTGGCCCTTCTCCACCCACGCTTGCATGGGGGGGATGAGCCCCATCCTCTGCAGCGCTTCCACCTGAACGTGGCACAGGACCAACGAAGGAGGGGAGCCCTGGCTGGGCACCGGACCTGCTGGTGCCAGGTGCAATCGCCAGCTGAGGAGGGACAGGTGGGTCCGCTGGGACCGGCCTATACGTTCTGTGATTAGGTGTGTTCAATTACAACATAAACAACAGCATTCCAAATTAGTTGTAACAGCATGCAGTAATATTCCCATTAACCCAAGACACCAAGTTTCCAACAGTTGAACAGCAAGCATAACACATGCATATACTGAACGACAGTGGACATTCCAACAGCATGCAGGGATGATTGGTGGCAACAGGCCACCAAGATTGTGGTGTTTGAACAGGGCACATGCATCAAAGTAAATGCAGATATTTATAGAACAATAGGACATATGTCCCAACAAATGTTTTGAGATTAGACATACCCATTGAGGTGTGGAATTGCATTGTTTATGCACATACAGTAGGGTGTAGAAAGAAACCTCAATTAACATCTTATAAGTACTTTTAGTCTACACTACATACCTGTTGACTGCAGGTGTATATCCCCTACATGTATTATTACAATTGGCAACATGCATTAGGTTGTGTAATGGGTTTGGCTAGTTCATTATATACCTGACTTATATCTGACATACTAACTGTCCAAGATGCAGATGTTACTACTACATAGGTTCATAGGTTCATAGTTTCGTACTAGGCTATCTGCCCTAGGGCATTTATAAGCCTAGCCAGAGTGTGTGTGGCTTTCACCACCCCTTAGGATGAGAATACTATGCCCATTTAGGGTTTAGTTTACTGTGCCTCTGTCTAGCAGTGACACAGAGATGACACCCGGGTAAACCCACGATCTCCCATCCACTCGTCAAGATTTCTCTTGAAGAGAGCTAGTGAGGGGCTCTGCCTAACATGGACCGGGATTCTGTTCCAGAGTGTAGGGAGCCTCAGGGTTATGAATCTGTCCCTCCAGCACATCCTATTTATTTCTGTGTTGAGGTTCAAATCTCTTGCTCTCGTGGCTCTGATGGATTTGTATTTTCTGAGGTGGAGCATGTCCATTAATTCCGGATTGGACATGGCCTTGTATGTCAGGTATAGATCACCTCTGAGTAGGCGGTATGCGACTGAATAGAGCTGGAGTTTCTTCAGCCGGGCAGCATATGACATATGTTCGAGACCCTTTATCCTCTTGGTGAGGAACTTTTGGGGTCTTTCCAGCTGCTGCAGGTGTCGGGTAAGATACATCCCAAATGGGGCATTGTACTCAATCATGGGCCTGATAAGAGAAGAGTACAGGGGCACAATGACCTCTCTTGATCTAGATGTGAATCCCTTCATGATAAGGTGGGCAATATAGAAGGTCTTCCTAACCACTTTGGCAATGTGAGTGTCAAATGAGAGGTTACTGTCTACTTGGGTCCCTAGGTCCCTGATTACCTCTTCTGTACTTAATGGATTACCACCTATGTGGTAATTTGTGGGTACCTTATTTTTACCAAAGGGTATGACTACACATTTTTTGGCGTTCAGTTTAAGGCCATGGCTCTGGCACCAATTATCCATTTCTATGAGGCCTCTCTGAAGGATGCTTGTGTCCGCTGGAGTATCAATTATGGCCCAGTTTTCAGTCATCTGCAAACTTTGTCAGCCACAATCCTCCTATGTTTGCTTTTACCTCGGAAAAATAAATGCCGAACAAGAGGGGTCCCAGGACTGAGCCCTGTGGGACACCGCTTGTGACTGGCTTAGAGTCTGACATGGCTCCAGCAATTCTGACCTTGTGGGTTCTGTCCTTGAGCCAGTTTGCAACCCATCTTGTGACATATGGGTTTACATCTAAGCTGGCGAGTTTGTCTATGATGCTCGAGTGGGGTATTGTGTCGAAGGCTTTTGCAAGGTCAAGGTATGCTGTGTGAACTGCCTTACCCTCATCAATGGCCTTAGTGACTGTTTCAAAAAAGTCGAAGTTCAAAAGGCAGGATCTGCCCTTGACAAAGCCAAATTGGGTAGGATCCAATGTCTGTAGGTCCCCAATGTCTTTGTTTATGAGTTCCATAATGATCCTTTCCATAGCTTTGCAAACCAGGCTCGTCAAGCTTATGGGGCCGTAATTTCCAGGGTCTGTAGAAGCACCGCCTTTGTGGAGTGGGACCACTGTTGCTGTACACCACTCTTTGGGTGCATTATCCTGTAGTAAGGCTAAGATTAAACAGCAGCCTTATGTGCGGGTTTAGTTCCTCTTGAGTTCATGTAGCACACAGCCGGGACACCGTCCGGTCCCATTGATGCTGTGTTTTTAGCTTTGGAGAGGGCGGCTCTCACCTGGGCATCTGAGATGTTTGGGAGGCCACACTCTGCTGGGATAGATATTTCTCCTTTTTATGGGGAGGGGTGGAGAAATTTGCACTGAACCTGTCTGCCAGAATGTTGCCAATGTCTGTGGGTTCAGTGTATTTTGTGTCATTTTGGACTAACTCTGAGCATATCTGGGAGTTTCCACCCAGGTTTCTAACATAGCTAAAGAAGGCCTTGTGATTGTCTTTGTGTCTTTTGATTTTTTCTCTCAAAGTTGGCCTTGGATGATTTTATGAGTGATCGTAGTTTTTGCTAGTACTGATCAGAGATGCTTTCCCTTTTAGGGATTTTGCTCTGTCATGTAGTAGCTTCCTCCTCCTGTTGCAAAGTTTGTTAATGGCTGGGGTGCACCAGACAGGGTGCCTGCCTTTGGGGAATGGGTCTTGGTTTTATCTGGGATGGCATGATCCATGCATTCTTGAAGGTGCCCGTAAAAGGTATTTATATAGGATTCAGCGGTGTGGGTTGTGGTTTCCACTGGCCCAGGGGCCTTGAAGGATACCACTTCAGTCTTAAGAAGTGTGAAGTTGGCTTTTGAGAAGTTCTTCACTGTGGTCTTTGTGCAGGGGTGGGGGCGGGATGTGGATTTCCAGTGAAATTAATTTATGGTCTGATCTCACCAATGAGGGGTATACATCTGGTGTGGAGCATTTTGTCCCCATGTTTGTGATGATCAGGTCTAGTATATTATCTCCTCTTGTGGGAATGGTGACTAGTTGTTCCATCGCATTTGAGTTTATGAATTCTAGGAACCTTTGGGCTAGGGTGTTGGGGCTTGAGTAATGTTCCCAGTCTATGTTTGGGTAGTTGAAGTCTCCCAATATGATGGTATTTGGAGAGACATTCATACTCTCCAGTGTCTTCAGGAAGGCTGAGTGGGGTTCCTGAGTTTGAGAGGGTGGTCTGTAGCATGCTACAAACTGTAGGGCAGTTTTGCCTATGGTTAGTTGCACCTGGATGGTCTCCGATGCTTCGTGCATTGCCACTAACCTGGAGGTGTGGGTATCTTTGATGAATATGGATACTCCCCCTCCTTTTGTGGTTTGGTCCAAGTTTTGGGGCCGGAAAGCATGATATGAGGTAAAACCTGGAAGTGCTGGGGTGCTCTCAGGAGCCTTGAACCAGGTTTCAGTCACTGCACAGACATCGATGTTCTCCATACTGAGGAGGGCTTCGAGAGTGTGCATCTTGAGGTTTAGACTTCTGGCATTGAGTAGCATTACCCTTAGTTTTTTTTTACTTGTGTTTTCTAGGGAGGTGGGTTTGTCTTTTGAGCCTTGCCTAAAAGGCACTTTGGGGTGGCAAGAGCCTTAGCCAATATCTGGAAACCCAGGGTGACAGGTGCAAGCCATCCCTTGAAGCAGCGTGGCTTGTCGAGCATGTCATCCCAAGCAGACAGACATTGATCCCTGGAATGACACTAGTAATTAAAAATTGTTAAAGATGATCATTTTGTCTTTGTACTGTGTCATCATTCTTGGTGAGGGTAAGATGCTGCTCAGGGTCAGGGTCATACCGCCGCTTACATAATCAGAGCTCCTCTATGTCTCTTTTCATGTAGTCAAGGGAGTGCGTCTCAGGTCATTCACACGGCATGGACAATGACTGAGTCATATTTGTACTTGCCTTGGAGTGATCTGAGTGCTTGTGTTATGTTATGGATTCTAGCGCCAGGCAGCTTACTGTAACCCTCTCCTTGTTCAGTCGGGTGAGCGGGGCGCCAGTGTGTCTGACTATGGAGTCACCTATTACAAGTGTATCTGGCATGTTGTTAGGCCTTAAGGGTTGTGTCTGTTTAGCACACTGACTTTGTGAACTATGTGTTGCATGTGCTATGTCTTGAGGTAGTGATTGCTTGGGTGTCTGCTTTGGAGGCCTCTGTTGTTTTGGTAGATTCTTAATCAGAGCCTCCAGTATGTTTTTGTGTGTTTATGTGTTTGGTTTGCAGTTGTGATAGGTCTATGTGAGACTGGGTTTATGGTGTGCGTGGTTACCTTCTCCTCCTGACTGGTTTTGCCAGTACTGAGTTGAGAGCTCAGCCTCCAGTTTGGTTATACAGTTGCATCTCACATATATTTGTATTTGTTGGGAGGAGGAGAGGGTTGTTCAGTGTACATGAGGCAATTGTAACATTGCCTCAAGATTCCCAGATTCACCAGCTGAACAGGAGAGGATGCCAGCATCTGACCCTTCGACATGCTAGAATAGTGTAAGGGATTGCTACATATCTGGATGTGTTCACGTGACATTTTCAGTTAAATTTCTACAGAACCCTACATTTCGTGTAGCACACTCACATTTCTGTGGAACACATTAACAAGCTACTCATGTGCCAGATTTGCTTATGCATGCCAGCCATTAATTGACTGTTGAGGACTGTATATATGTTTCACAGCTACTGGCACTTCCATCATCCACTTTATATGGGACTGCCCAACTGTGGGTTGACAGCACTTATTAGAACAGTACTATTTGTATAATGCAAAGGTACAACAACATTTCAAAGTAAGTGACACAGACACACTCCAAGTATTATATCTTTATTAATTACATTACACATTTTTCTACAGGCTCTCTCCTTTATTTGATATCACAGTGCATACGGAAGACATATTCAAGACATATTATATCTTTATTAATAGGTTACAACACTCTTTTTCAGGCTCGCTCACTTATTTTATATGACAGTACATGCAGAGATATTATTCCGGACTTATTTTACCTTTCTTAATGGGTTACTACACTCTTTTTCTGGCTCTCTGACTTATTTTATATAACAGTACATGCAGAGGAATTATTCAGGGCATTTTATGGCTGTATTATTGGGCTATAACACTTACTTTCAGGCTCTCTCACCTATTTTATATAACAATACATGCAGAATAATTACTAACCTGCCTGGTGGAGCAGCCTTAGCAGCCTATCTGCACAGGCTTGCTGATTCGCAGCGCGGACACCTGCAGCTGTGAAGTAAATGAAGGGATATTGAGACATACCTATCCATTATATAGACTAAATTAACATGTCTTACATACTGCATTCCATGACTACCTACTCAGTAGTGGGGCATCTTGCATGTCATGGGCCTCCTGTATCCAATGGTTCAGTAGGTACTGCTTCCATTTCTTCAGGTCTGCATGGTGGTGACAGACCTGCTCACCAGTCCGAGGAACGCCTGTGGCACTGGTGAGATAATGAGCTAACCGTTTCCAAGCCTCTGCTTTGTACTCCGTCCCTTGGAACTGGCCCTGCAGGAGTCTTGACTCATGACGGTGGACAAGGAGCCAAACCATGTATTTTGACTCCTCGATGCCCCAGCATTGCGCTCGAAAGCTAGTACCCTCTCCAGCACCAGCCATTCTAACTGCAGATGCGAGCTATAATTAGTTATGGCGAGTATTCCCGCCTATGGGGCTTAAATATGCCGCATTTCCCGCACTTTTTTGTGATTGGCCGTTTTTGAAAAATCTCAGCTGACTGCAGACCTGCTTAGCAATGGTTAATCTACCATTTATAAGTATATGTATGTTAACAGTGGTTGTTTATCCTAAGCTGTCATGGCTTAGTGGTTCAGTACTTTGATTATAATGCACAGTGTCCTGGGTTTGAAACTTGTCATTGCTTTTTATTTTACTACTGTCCAGACAGGCTAGGGGGTATGGCTGTGTTTAGGCAACTTTGCTCTACGTTGCTCCACGTTACCCGACAGTGCACTGGTTGGCACGGCACGCACATCCGAGCAAACCGATTGCACTGGGTAAAATGCTATTTAGCTATGGGCAACTATATTGCGCTGGGTAAAGCGATGCTTAACTACGAGCAACTATATTGCCACGCACTGGGTAAAGCGATTTAGCTATGGGCAACTATATTGCGCTGGGTAAAGCTATTTAGCTATGGGCAAATATATTGCGCTGGGTAAAGCGTTGCTTAACTACGGGCAATTATATGTCAGGATCCTTTATAAATATACATTTTTTCACTGATACATAGGCCATTTCAATGCTTTTTGGTAAAATTTTATTCATTTGTCAGGAATTATTTCATATACTAATTTAAAACATAAAATAGAAAGAGGAGTGGTGGGACTCGAACCATGAATGCTTCTTCTTTGTGCAAAGGCTCTACCACTACACTATTGCTATTTGGCTTAGTTTGCATATACATTCCTTATTATGCTCTTCAATGTCGACATTGCTAACTGCAGCTAAGCAATGGGCGCACCCACGCAAACACGCACAAATACGGGCAACTATATCGGGAATTAGAAAAAAAATTAAAAGTTTAACTTGTTATAACTGTACTGGGGGTTTACAATGTGAGGGAGTGTAGTGTTGGGTATGTAGACATTTGAGCGGACTCGCTCATGTCTGTTGACATTTCACAATTCAGACACTTGCAGGGGCATGGACCTTTGGACTGCTCGGCAGTCAGACACACTTCCTGCACGGTCTGTGTTAGACTTGGAGTGGAGTCAGCGTGCCCTCATGAATATGCATGACATGCTGACGTCATACCGTTCAATTGCAGTTTCCGAGTAAGACTTATTTAGTCTTACACGGAGGATTCGTGAATCCGGGGGAAAGTCTAGAAGATTTAGCCTGGAAGAGTTTGCATAGATACTTTTATACGCCAAGCAGACTCCAAAGAATTTTTCCTCAGGCAGATGGCAAATGAAGGTGTTATGGGGAAGAAAGAGGTACCTGGGAACATGTTTTCAGAGTGTAATGGATTATCAGACTTTAAACATTCTCCACAGAGTACTCTGTCAGGAATACTGAGCAAGCAAATGAGTGTAACTAAGGAAATTATTTTTTGAGCTAGGATACAGGATCTGAATAGCCTAGACACAGTAAGGCTTTGTTAAGTTTAATTCTAGTGGTTGCCAAAAAAGCAATTACTAGCGGAAATCAGTGTCTAAACAAACTGTACTTGAAATAGTGAATACTGTACCAGAGGTAAAAGTGCAGAAAGTGGGATCTTTAGAAAAAAGGGTAGGAGTAAATTACATTGAAAAAATTAAAACTGTGGGAACAATACACGCAGACAAATGTTTTGGAGGAGGATTGAGGTTTAATAAAAGGTAAGAAAAGAACAATTTATGTAATGTTGGGTTGATTATATTGTATAGCACAACATATGTGATGCATAATCTTTGCAAATGTGAACTTGTTAATATGGTTTGATTACTTTTATATAAATGTAAGTAAGCTTGTATCAGAAATGATAATTCAATAAAGGTGCTTAAAAAAATCTTGAAAGACCCCTCTTGAACTAGTTTCCATCTTTGAGGGTCTGTCCTTGTTCTGCTCAGCTACTCTGCCACACAGGTTTGCTCTAACGGAATGTAGGATGCCTGTAGAGTGAGATTGTGCTATGAAGCTATATCCCAAGCTAACATGGGTAGTCTACAAAGGGGTTATGACTTGTTTACCCCTTGCTTGGTGATGTACCACATCACTGTGGTATTGTTTGGAACAACTTGAAAAGGTTCCCGGGAGTAAAGATGATTTAGAGAATTGAGAACTTTGATCTTGGCAAGCATCTCTTTTATATTTATGTGCGTTGCATCTCTCCTTGGTGTTCCACACACCTAGCACTTTTATCCCTCCCAGAAATGCTTCCCAAGCAAAGTCTGAGTTGTATGTGGTGACTGATTTCTTTGGGGATAGGGAGGAAGAAGGAAGACCTAAATTTAGAGATATCTGTTGTCTCCACCAAGTCATTTTTCTTCTGAAACCCCAGCACTGGGATTTGAAAAGACAAAAGTGGTGGTGGTGGGACCAAAGAGACTTCAGATGCCACTGTATCTTTCTCATGTGGAGACTTACCAGGAGGTATCATGAGATTCATAGAAGCCATGGGGCCCAAAATCCTGAGGTATTCCCTCACAGTGACTGAATTCTGAGTGGAAAACATTAGAAATAGATCTAGATATACAGCTATGCTTTTCCTTTGGAAGGAGAGCTCTTTGAACTGCGTTGTCTAGTTGACTTCCCAAGAATGCAATCTGTGAGAAGCAGTCAAGAAAGACCTATGAATGTTCTCTTGGAATCCCAACTTGTGTAAGAGATCTCTAACCCAAGAGAGAGATTCCTGACACTTTGAAAAAGATGCTGCAGTGATAAGCTAGTCATCTAAATATGGAAAAATGTAGATACCTTGTAGCCTGCAATCAACTATAACTGGAGCTTGACACTTTGAGAACACTCTTGGTGTGGTGGGTAGTCAAAAGGGTAATGCAGAGAACAGATAATGTAATCCAGACTCACAAAACCTTAATGAATAGGGATGTGATGATAAGCATCTTAAATCTGGTGTTACATTTTCTTCTTTATTCAGGTTTCCTGGTAACAATTGTAAAGTGACATAATTTTGAATTTGGGCACTATCACAAATAGGTTTAGGAAAGGAAGATCCAGAACTGGTCTCCAATAATTTTTTCTTTCTTTCTTTCTCTGGCAACAAAAGCATCCTCAAATAAAACCTCTTTCTCACCTTGGAAAGGAGAAATAGTTCTATCACTCCCTCAGACAGCATGTGATGAAGGACAGGTAGAAACAAAAGAGTCTGTCTGGAAGATGAGGAATTACCCCAGGGAAAGGAAGCATTTCCTCCCATTGTCATCTGTAATGTTGAAGAAGGATCTTCAGAGCCCATTTGCCTGAAAGCATATGTTCCCAAAGAGAAAAATGGAGATTCAGACTTTCTGGAAGAAATAAAAATACATTGGTGTGTGTGTGTGTGAGGGGGCTAAGTCTCTTAAATAGTAATTCTGACTTATTGACTGTCCTTGGTTTTCAGAGTTTGAAAATTATTCTTGGAACTCCCTTGCTTATTAAACATCTGTCAACCAGTAATTTGTTGAGACTGTTTATTTTGTTTCCTAGCCAAACTGGATGAGGAGTTATTGAATCCCTTGGAAAATTTTGAAAAGGAGGGTGAAAAGTCTTAGAGATTCCCTGTATCAGCTTACCCCTTTCATCACACGTTTTAATCACCTCTGCAGTAAAGGGTCCAAAACTAAATCTCTATCCAAAGGAGAATTTAAAAATATCATTTTAACATCATCTGGGAGGTTCTGAGAACCCAGCTATATAAACATTCTCAAAACAGTACCAGTGGCCATAGTCCTTGAAGAAGTATTAACAGAGTCATGCACACACTGTATACAATGAGTACTGACTTGAGCAATAGAAGAAATTAAATTCTTCAATGCAGATTTGTCCTTACAAAAGAAGCTATAGACAAAACAATCTTTACGCTTTCACAATTAGGACAAAGCTTAACATACGAGCCTGACAATTCAAATTTCTAAAAGTTGCAGAAGCATACACTTTTCCATACTTATCAATAATCTTTCAATCCTTATCAGAAATAGAGTACATTTTTGGCTACCGAAAACTACAAAATTTGAATGGTGAAATATCGAACATAAAGCAACTAAACATAAAATTATCGAAGATTATACAATGACTGTTCATTAACATTCTAAAATAAGCATGGTGATTGGCTAGCCCAACCAGCGTGCTGTTAATCCGAGAATATACCAACGGAAAAAGGTTTGGTCGCCTGGACTTTTTTCTATTGGTATATTCTTTAAGCCTAACTTTTATTTTCCAACAAAAATAAAACAAAATTTGTAGTCTGGACTCTGGACATACGAGATAGGCACCATGCAGAAAATACAAGGAAATCAGGTATGCGTTTAAAACTAAAGACACGTACCTGATTTCCCTTGTATTTCCTACATTCTGTCTCTCTCCATCCCTAAACGTCCCAAACCTTTTTTTTTTTTTTAATTAAAAAAAAAGAAAGAAAAAACCAACGGAGATCTTCTTTTCTCCATTGCTTGCTTTCCCGAGGACTGATGTACTGGGTATGAGTGGGAATGCAAGTCCCATATGCATGCACAATACATCAACACAAAGGAAGCAGTATAACACCAGCCATGGAAGAACAGTAATGCACGTTATACAAAGACACTGGGCCGGATTCGCGAAGGCTTGCACGGAGTCTAAGACTAGAGTAAGACTCCATGCAGCCAACATGTCTGCCAAGCGATCCAGGAACAGCCGGCAGGGACGTGCAAGAGAGCTCCTAAAACGACTCTTACACAGACAGGGTTAGGTTATGCAAATGAGGTAATTTTGCGATCCAAGAAACACTAACCTGTCCGAGTAAGAGTAGTGTTATTTGCAGAAATGTACTCAGTTGTCAACTGAGTACCGTTCTGCAAATAGCAAAATGGAGCCATGACAGCTCCAAATAAAGGATGCATCCAGTTGAGGAAGCATGCCAATGGCCAAATATACGGCCATTGGCATTTTTTTCCGTTGCAAAATAAAAAAAAAATATTTTTTTCCCTCGATCTCTGATATTTAAGTGTAAGCATGGCCACAAACGTGCTACGCTCTAAAAACCAGAAAACCAAAAAATAAAAGCCACAAATAGGGATTTTATTCAAAATATTAATCTGCCATGCAAGTGAATGGCAGGCTGAAGACAACATGGCTACTGAGTAGAGGTTGCTAAGGGGGTAAGCTCAGTCTGAGCGATGTAATCAAGCATTAGTAGGCAATCCTATGCAAATGAGGATAAGGATAGTGAATCCCAATATTTCCTGCTATGTGAACCATGTCCCTAGAGTGTAAGAGTAGGAAAAGGGGAGTAACAGAGTAGGAGATGGGTGACATCATGAGGGGTATGTATCAAAAAGACTGTAAGCTTATTGGAGCAGAGTGGCATGTGTTTGCTGTGAGTTACTCAGGACTAAAAAGAGGTGTGTCTACAGTTGTCTAAACTGAAATCAAGAAACTGAAGGCGTACGCCGTGGCGATCACTAAAGTTGCTTGCAAAAATGACACTGTGTGGCTGTGCAGCATGTGCTTGCGTGTAAACCCTCTAAGGCTGTGCGTGGATGTGCACACGTGTAAGCCTGTGTTAGGCAGTCTAAGCTAATATACACGAATGTGCACCCGCCCTATAAGCCGTGTAAGCCAGTGTAAGCCTGTGTGTGGCGTGTGCATGTGTTTGCACTTGTTTGTGTGGCTGCCCTGTGGAAACAGAAATGGGAAAAGGAAGGAAAGGAAGTAGTAGAAGTTAACCAAGGAGAATCCAGCAGAGCTGCCAGGTGAAATAAATCAGAATCAGCCAATTACACGGGCAGTACAGTAGCCCAGCCCATCCCTGCACCTAAAACTCTGCAAACAACATTCCCCCATGTTTTTCTCAGAAACACTGCAACACTGCAGTCAACAAAGAGAAGTAAAAACTTAAAAAGCTTAAACTGAGACATAAAAATGTTAGGGGCTGCCATTGCGGTTATAAGGCAACATGTGCAAGATGCTGAGGGTGGTGCCATTGCGAATGCTGCTGAGCAACCCACAGTGAGGAGACGGAGAAGAGTGTACAGACCCATGGTAACCTACCAGGGACTACATGAGCTGGAGATAGTGGAGTGCTGTAGAGTGGACAGAGAGCTCCTGCAGCAAATTGTTGAGCTGTACAGGCCACGCCTCACACACAGAACCAACAGAGGGGAACCCATCCCAGTGGAAACCAAGGTATGTGTTGGCCCAAGCATACTAGCAACCGGTACCCTCCAGAGACCAACTGGTGATATGATGGGGATTTCACAGGCATCAACATCAAGGGTACTGCACCAGTTCCTGAATGCCATGTCAGCACATGTCGGTGATCATGTATATTTCCCCAATTCCCATAAGGTATTGGCCAGCAATATCGTCTCTTCCAGCAAATAGCGGAATACCCTGAGTAGTGGGTGCAATTGAATGCATGCACATACACATCAAAGCACCAGCTGGTAAGTGGTAGGGCCTACATCAACCGCAAGGGCTTCCACTCCATCAACTGCCAGGTAATGCGATGCCCAGGGCATAATACTGAATGTGTGTGCTGGCTGCCTGGAAGCTACCACGATTCCCATATCTGGCATCTGTCGTGGCTGTACCAGACATTTGCAAATGGTGACATCCCTGACGGTCACCCAGTGGGGATGCTGGATATGCACTGGAACCGTGGCTGATGACACCCATCAGAAATGCACACACACCTAAACAAGAACTCCATAATGAGGCACACGTGACAAACACTGTAAAATGTAAATATTAATTACCTCACTTCTGAACAGTTTGTTGTTTATTTGTGTTGACATTAGCACGGGCTGCTCAAGACAACTGGACACATTTCAGTACTGAGTATGCCTACCTACATCCTTGGTAGAGCCTGAATACACAGGTATATTGTTCTTTTGGGTAGGGGTGCAGAAGTACAGAGAGCATTAGATATTATTGTGTGATGTTTATCTTGCTGAACATACAGGGTTGCTGTGTATCTGTTAGTCTAACAAGGCAAGTAGTCTGTCTGCGTAGCTCCCATTTGTGGACATATCCAGATGGTAACCAGAGATTAGCCTATTATTCTTTGTCTGTGCACCACACTGGTCTTTTCTGCACTGGAACAATGGCATTGTCACAGTTGGTTGCTAACAGTACATGGCTACATCCTTTGATATTTCTGTGCTGTACTCCTACATAAGGGTATGCTTGTGGGACTCGTTCCAAAGCTATTTGCAGAGTGTGTAACAGCAGACAAGCTGAAATGCCTGTGTGTTTCTGCCTCTGCCAGGCCTCTGATACACTCAGGTATATATTTGAACAGCCTCAGGGAAAGGTACATATAAGTGGGGTACACCTGTAATATATTACAGACATTAAGTTGAGACTGTGAGAGAATCAGAGCATATGTATTAATACACCTTTTCTGACGTGCATGCAGTGTGTACTATTACTTATTGACATTATTCATTGTGTAATTCCCCACTCTTCGGCCTACCGGGAGGTAAACAGACAAGACAAACAAGATGCATACAGGGGCGGAGTATGACACATGGGGTGGGTGAACACAACTGATGGGGACGGATGTTTGGAAATCGCAAGCCCATGAGCCCACAGATGGTAACAGTGGAACTGAGATCCCCACCCATGGGCAGTTACCACTGCACCTTCACAGCCCCGAAGGTGGCTATGCTGGGGGCTGCGTAGGAGGGCAGGCTCACCCGTGAGTTGCACCACTCTTGCCTCGAGCTGGCATAGGGGATCAGCGACTGAATGCTGGATCACCCTATGCACCACAGCCCGGACCCTTCGGAGGGTGACAGGTGGCCCTTCTCCACCCACGCTTGCATGGGGGGGATGAGCCCCATCCTCTGCAGCGCTTCCACCTGAACGTGGCACAGGACCAACGAAGGAGGGGAGCCCTGGCTGGGCACCGGACCTGCTGGTGCCAGGTGCAATCGCCAGCTGAGGAGGGACAGGTGGGTCCGCTGGGACCGGCCTATACGTTCTGTGATTAGGTGTGTTCAATTACAACATAAACAACAGCATTCCAAATTAGTTGTAACAGCATGCAGTAATATTCCCATTAACCCAAGACACCAAGTTTCCAACAGTTGAACAGCAAGCATAACACATGCATATACTGAACGACAGTGGACATTCCAACAGCATGCAGGGATGATTGGTGGCAACAGGCCACCAAGATTGTGGTGTTTGAACAGGGCACATGCATCAAAGTAAATGCAGATATTTATAGAACAATAGGACATATGTCCCAACAAATGTTTTGAGATTAGACATACCCATTGAGGTGTGGAATTGCATTGTTTATGCACATACAGTAGGGTGTAGAAAGAAACCTCAATTAACATCTTATAAGTACTTTTAGTCTACACTACATACCTGTTGACTGCAGGTGTATATCCCTACATGTATTATTACAATTGGCAACATGCATTAGGTTGTGTAATGGGTTTGGCTAGTTCATTATATACCTGACTTATATCTGACATACTAACTGTCCAAGATGCAGATGTTACTACTACATAGGTTCATAGGTTCATAGTTTCGTACTAGGCTATCTGCCCTAGGGCATTTATAAGCCTAGCCAGAGTGTGTGTGGCTTTCACCACCCCTTAGGATGAGAATACTATGCCCATTTAGGGTTTAGTTTACTGTGCCTCTGTCTAGCAGTGACACAGAGATGACACCCGGGGTAAACCTACGATCTCCCATCCACTCGTCAAGATTTCTCTTGAAGAGAGCTAGTGAGGGGCTCTGCCTAACATGGACCGGGATTCTGTTCCAGAGTGTAGGGAGCCTCAGGGTTATGAATCTGTCCCTCCAGCACATCCTATTTATTTCTGTGTTGAGGTTCAAATCTCTTGCTCTCGTGGCTCTGATGGATTTGTATTTTCTGAGGTGGAGCATGTCCATTAATTCCGGATTGGACATGGCCTTGTATGTCAGGTATAGATCACCTCTGAGTAGGCGGTATGCGACTGAATAGAGCTGGAGTTTCTTCAGCCGGGCAGCATATGACATATGTTCGAGACCCTTTATCCTCTTGGTGAGGAACTTTTGGGGTCTTTCCAGCTGCTGCAGGTGTCGGGTAAGATACATCCCAAATGGGGCATTGTACTCAATCATGGGCCTGATAAGAGAAGAGTACAGGGGCACAATGACCTCTCTTGATCTAGATGTGAATCCCTTCATGATAAGGTGGGCAATATAGAAGGTCTTCCTAACCACTTTGGCAATGTGAGTGTCAAATGAGAGGTTACTGTCTACTTGGGTCCCTAGGTCCCTGATTACCTCTTCTGTACTTAATGGATTACCACCTATGTGGTAATTTGTGGGTACCTTATTTTTACCAAAGGGTATGACTACACATTTTTTGGCGTTCAGTTTAAGGCCATGGCTCTGGCACCAATTATCCATTTCTATGAGGCCTCTCTGAAGGATGCTTGTGTCCGCTGGAGTATCAATTATGGCGCCCAGTTTTCAGTCATCTGCAAACTTTGTCAGCCACAATCCTCCTATGTTTGCTTTTACCTCGGAAAAATAAATGCCGAACAAGAGGGGTCCCAGGACTGAGCCCTGTGGGACACCGCTTGTGACTGGCTTAGAGTCTGACATGGCTCCAGCAATTCTGACCTTGTGGGTTCTGTCCTTGAGCCAGTTTGCAACCCATCTTGTGACATATGGGTTTACATCTAAGCTGGCGAGTTTGTCTATGATGCTCGAGTGGGGTATTGTGTCGAAGGCTTTTGCAAGGTCAAGGTATGCTGTGTGAACTGCCTTACCCTCATCAATGGCCTTAGTGACTGTTTCAAAAAAGTCGACCAAGTTCAAAAGGCAGGATCTGCCCTTGACAAAGCCAAATTGGGTAGGATCCAATGTCTGTAGGTCCCCAATGTCTTTGTTTATGAGTTCCATAATGATCCTTTCCATAGCTTTGCAAACCAGGCTCGTCAAGCTTATGGGGCGGTAATTTCCAGGGTCTGTAGAAGCACCGCCTTTGTGGAGTGGGACCACTGTTGCTGTACACCACTCTTTGGGTACGTATCCTGTAGTAAGGCTAAGATTAAACAGCAGCCTTATGTGCGGGTTTAGTTCCTCTTGCAGTTCATGTAGCACACAGCCCGGGACACCGTCCGGTCCCATTGATGCTGTGTTTTTAGCTTTGGAGAGGGCGGCTCTCACCTGGGCATCTGAGATGTTTGGGAGGCCACACTCTGCTGGGATAGATATTTCTCCTTTTGCGGGGGAGGGGGTGGAGAAATTTGCACTGAACCTGTCTGCCAGAATGTTGCCAATGTCTGTGGGTTCAGTGTATTTTGTGTCATTTTGGACTAACTCTGAGCATATCTGGGAGTTTCCACCCAGGTTTCTAACATAGCTAAAGAAGGCCTTGTGATTGTCTTTTGTGTCTTTTGCGATTTTTCTCTCAAAGTTGGCCTTGGATGATTTTATGAGTGATCGTAGTTTTTTGCTAGTACTGATCAGAGATGCCTTCCCTTTTAGGGATTTTGCTCTGTCATGTAGTAGCTTCCTCCTCCTGTTGTAAAGTTTGTTAATGGCTGGGGTCCACCAGACAGGGCGCCTGCCTTTGGGGGAATGGGTCTTGGTTTTATTTGGGATTGCATGATCCATGCATTCTTGAAGGGGCCCGTAGAAGGTATTTATATAGGATTCAGCGGTGTGGGTTGTGGTTTCCACTGGCCCAGGGGCCTTGAAGGATACCACTTCAGTCTTAAGTGTGAAGTTGGCTTTTGAGAAGTTCTTCACTGTGGTCTTTTGTGCAGGGGGTGGGGGCGGGATGTGGATTTCCAGTGAAATTAATTTATGGTCTGATCTCACCAATGAGGGGTATACATCTGGTGTGGAGCATTTTGTCCCCATGTTTGTGATGATCAGGTCTAGTATATTATCTCCTCTTGTGGGAATGGTGACTAGTTGTTCCATCGCATTTGAGTTTATGAATTCTAGGAACCTTTGGGCTAGGGTGTTGGGGCTTGAGTAATGTTCCCAGTCTATGTTTGGGTAGTTGAAGTCTCCCAATATGATGGTATTTGGAGAGACATTCATACTCTCCAGTGTCTTCAGGAAGGCTGAGTGGGGTTCCTGAGTTTGAGAGGGTGGTCTGTAGCATGCTACAAACTGTAGGGCAGTTTGCCTATGGTTAGTTGCACCTGGATGGTCTCCGATGCTTAGGCATTGCCACTAACCTGGAGGTGTGGGTATCTTTGATGAATATGGATACTCCCCCTCCTTTTGTGGTTTGGTCCAAGTTTTGGGGCCGGAAAGCATGATATGAGGTAAAACCTGGAAGTGCTGGGGTGCTCTCAGGAGCCTTGAACCAGGTTTCAGTCACTGCACAGACATCGATGTTCTCCATACTGAGGAGGGCTTCGAGAGTGTGCATCTTGAGGTTTAGACTTCTGGCATTGAGTAGCATTACCCTTAGTTTTTTTTTACTTGTGTTTTCTAGGGAGGTGGGTTTGTCTTTTGAGCCTTGCCTAAAAAAGGCACTTTGGGGGTGGCAAGAGCCTTAGCCAATATCTGGAAACCCAGGGGTGACAGGTGCAAGCCATCCCTTGCGAAGCAGCGTGGCTTGTCGAGCATGTCATCCCAAGCAGACAGACATTGGATCCCCCTGGAATGACACTAGTAATTAAGCCAATTGTTAAAGATGATCATTTTGTCTTTGTACTGTGTCATCATTCTTGGTGAGGGTAAGATGCTGCTCAGGGTCAGGGTCATACCGGCCTGCGCTACATAATCAGAGAGCTCCTCTATGTCTCTTTTCATGTAGTCAAGGGAGGTACGTCTCAGGTCATTCACACCGGCATGGACAATGACTGAGTCATATTTGTACTTGCCTTGGAGTGATCTGAGTGCTTGTGTTATGTTGCGGATTCTAGCGCCCGACAGGCAGCTTACTGTAACCCTCTCCTTGTTCAGTCGGGTGAGCGGGACGTCAGTGTGTCTGACTATGGAGTCACCTATTACAAGTGTATCTGGCATGTTGTTAGGCCTTAAGGGCTGTGACTGTTTAGCACACTGACTTTGTGAACTATGTGTTGCATGTGCTATGTCTTGAGGTAGTGATTGCTTGGGTGTCTGCTTTGGAGGCCTCTGTTGTTTTGGTAGATTTTTAATCAGAGCCTCCGAGTATGTTTTTGTGTGTTTATGTGTTTGGTTTGCAGTTGTGATAGGTCTATGTGAGACTGGGTTTATGGTGTGCGTGGTTACCTTCTCCTCCTGACTGGTTTTGCCAGTACTGAGTTGAGAGAGCTCAGCCTCCAGTTTGGTTATACAGTTGCATCTCTCACATATATTTGTATTTGTTGGGAGGAGGAGAGGGTTGTCTGTGTACATGAGGCAATTGTAACATTGCCTCAAGATTCCCAGATTCACCAGCTGAACAGGAGAGGATGCCAGCATCTGACCCTTCGACATGCTAGAATAGTGTAAGGGATTGCTACATATCTGGATGTGTTCACGTGACATTTTCAGTTAAATTTCTACAGAACCCTACATTTCGTGTAGCACACTCACATTTCTGTGGAACACATTAACAAGCTACTCATGTGCCAGATTTGCTTATGCATGCCAGCCATTAATTGACTGTTGAGGACTGTATATATGTTTCACAGCTACTGGCACTTCCATCATCCACTTTATATGGGACTGCCCAACTGTGGGTTGACAGCACTTATTAGAACAGTACTATTTGTATAATGCAAAGGTACAACAACATTTCAAAGTAAGTGACACAGACACACTCAAGTATTATATCTTTATTAATTACATTACACATTTTCTACAGGCTCTCTCCTTTATTTGATATCACAGTGCATACGGAAGACATATTCAAGACATATTATACTTTATTAATAGGTTACAACACTTTTTTCAGGCTCGCTCACTTATTTTATATGACAGTACATGCAGAGATATTATTCCGGACTTATTTTACCTTTCTTAATGGGTTACTACACTCTTTTTCTGGCTCTCTGACTTATTTTATATAACAGTACATGCAGAGGAATTATTCAGGGCATTTTATGGCTGTATTATTGGGCTATAACACTTACTTTCAGGCTCTCTCACCTATTTTATATAACAATACATGCAGAATAATTACTAACCTGCCTGGTGGAGCAGCCTTAGCAGCCTATCTGCACAGGCTTGCTGATTCGCAGCGCGGACACCTGCAGCTGTGAAGTAAATGAAGGGATATTGAGACATACCTATCCATTATATAGACTAAATTAACATGTCTTACATACTGCATTCCATGACTACCTACTCAGTAGTGGGGCATCTTGCATGTCATGGGCCTCCTGTATCCAATGGTTCAGTAGGTACTGCTTCCATTTCTTCAGGTCTGCATGGTGGTGACAGACCTGCTCACCAGTCCGAGGAACGCCTGTGGCACTGGTGAGATAATGAGCTAACCGTTTCCAAGCCTCTGCTTTGTACTCCGTCCCTTGGAACTGGCCCTGCAGGAGTCTTGACTCATGACGGTGGACAAGGAGCCAAACCATGTATTTTGACTCCTCGATGCCCCAGCATTGCGCTCGAAAGCTAGTACCCTCTCCAGCACCAGCCATTCTAACTGCAGATGCGAGCTATAATTAGTTATGGCGAGTATTCCCGCCTATGGGGCTTAAATATGCCGCATTTCCCGCACTTTTTTGTGATTGGCGTTTTGAAAAATCTCAGCTGACTGCAGACCTGCTTAGCAATGGTTAATCTACCATTTATAAGTATATGTATGTTAACAGTGGTTGTTTATCCTAAGCTGTCATGGCTTAGTGGTTCAGTACTTTGATTATAATGCACAGTGTCCTGGGTTTGAAACTTGTCATTGCTTTTTATTTTACTACTGTCCAGACAGGCTAGGGGGTATGGCTGTGTTTAGGCAACTTTGCTCTACGTTGCTCCACGTTACCCGACAGTGCACTGGTTGGCACGGCACGCACATCCGAGCAAACCGATTGCACTGGGTAAAATGCTATTTAGCTATGGGCAACTATATTGCGCTGGGTAAAGCGATGCTTAACTACGAGCAACTATATTGCACTGGGTAAAGCGCGATTTAGCTATGGGCAACTATATTGCGCTGGGTAAAGCGCTATTTAGCTATGGGCAAATATATTGCGCTGGGTAAAGCGTTGCTTAACTACGGGCAATTATATGTCAGGATCCTTTATAAATATACATTTTTTCACTGATACATAGGCCATTTCAATGCTTTTTGGTAAAATTTTATTCATTTGTCAGGAATTATTTCATATACTAATTTAAAACATAAAATAGAAAGAGGAGTGGTGGGACTCGAACCATGAATGCTTCTTCTTTGTGCAAAGGCTCTACCACTACACTATTGCTATTTGGCTTAGTTTGCATATACATTCCTTATTATGCTCTTCAATGTCGACATTGCTAACTGCAGCTAAGCAATGGGCGCACCCACGCAAACACGCACAAATACGGGCAACTATATCGGGAATTAGAAAAAAAATTAAAAGTTTAACTTGTTATAACTGTACTGGGGGTTTACAATGTGAGGGAGTGTAGTGTTGGGTATGTAGACATTTGAGCGGACTCGCTCATGTCTGTTGACATTTCACAATTCAGACACTTGCAGGGGCATGGACCTTTGGACTGCTCGGCAGTCAGACACACTTCCTGCACGGTCTGTGTTAGACTTGGAGTGGAGTCAGCGTGCCCTCATGAATATGCATGACATGCTGACGTCATACCGTTCAATTGCAGTTTCCGAGTAAGACTTATTTAGTCTTACACGGAGGATTCGTGAATCCGGGGGAAAGTCTAGAAGATTTAGCCTGGAAGAGTTTGCATAGATACTTTTATACGCCAAGCAGACTCCAAAGAATTTTTCCTCAGGCAGATGGCAAATGAAGGTGTTATGGGGAAGAAAGAGGTACCTGGGAACATGTTTTCAGAGTGTAATGGATTATCAGACTTTAAACATTCTCCACAGAGTACTCTGTCAGGAATACTGAGCAAGCAAATGAGTGTAACTAAGGAAATTATTTTTTGAGCTAGGATACAGGATCTGAATAGCCTAGACACAGTAAGGCTTTGTTAAGTTTAATTCTAGTGGTTGCCAAAAAAGCAATTACTAGCGGAAATCAGTGTCTAAACAAACTGTACTTGAAATAGTGAATACTGTACCAGAGGTAAAAGTGCAGAAAGTGGGATCTTTAGAAAAAAGGGTAGGAGTAAATTACATTGAAAAAATTAAAACTGTGGGAACAATACACGCAGACAAATGTTTTGGAGGAGGATTGAGGTTTAATAAAAGGTAAGAAAAGAACAATTTATGTAATGTTGGGTTGATTATATTGTATAGCACAACATATGTGATGCATAATCTTTGCAAATGTGAACTTGTTAATATGGTTTGATTACTTTTATATAAATGTAAGTAAGCTTGTATCAGAAATGATAATTCAATAAAGGTGCTTAAAAAAATCTTGAAAGACCCCTCTTGAACTAGTTTCCATCTTTGAGGGTCTGTCCTTGTTCTGCTCAGCTACTCTGCCACACAGGTTTGCTCTAACGGAATGTAGGATGCCTGTAGAGTGAGATTGTGCTATGAAGCTATATCCCAAGCTAACATGGGTAGTCTACAAAGGGGTTATGACTTGTTTACCCCTTGCTTGGTGATGTACCACATCACTGTGGTATTGTTTGGAACAACTTGAAAAGGTTCCCGGGAGTAAAGATGATTTAGAGAATTGAGAACTTTGATCTTGGCAAGCATCTCTTTTATATTTATGTGCGTTGCATCTCTCCTTGGTGTTCCACACACCTAGCACTTTTATCCCTCCCAGAAATGCTTCCCAAGCAAAGTCTGAGTTGTATGTGGTGACTGATTTCTTTGGGGATAGGGAGGAAGAAGGGAAGACCTAAATTTAGAGATATCTGTTGTCTCCACCAAGTCATTTTTCTTCTGAGGAAACCCCAGCACTGGGATTTGAAAAGACAAAAAGTGGTGGTGGTGGGACCAAAGAGACTTCAGATGCCACTGTATCTTTCTCATGTGGAGACTTACCAGGAGGTATCATGAGATTCATAGAAGCCATGGGGCCCAAAATCCTGAGGTATTCCCTCACAGTGACTGAATTCTGAGTGGAAAACATTAGAAATAGATCTAGATATACAGCTATGCTTTTCCTTTGGAAGGAGAGCTCTTTGAACTGCGTTGTCTAGTTGACTTCCCAAGAATGCAATCTGTGAGAAGCAGTCAAGAAAGACCTATGAATGTTCTCTTGGAATCCCAACTTGTGTAAGAGATCTCTAACCCAAGAGAGAGATTCCTGACACTTTGAAAAAGATGCTGCAGTGATAAGCTAGTCATCTAAATATGGAAAAATGTAGATACCTTGTAGCCTGCAATCAACTATAACTGGAGCTTGACACTTTGAGAACACTCTTGGTGTGGTGGGTAGTCCAAAGGGTAATGCAGAGAACAGATAATGTAATCCAGACTCACAAAACCTTAATGAATAGGGATGTGATGATAAGCATCTTTTAAATCTGGTGTTACATTTTCTTCTTTATTCAGGTTTCCTGGTAACAATTGTAAAGTGACATAATTTTGAATTTGGGCACTATCACAAATAGGTTTAGGAAAGGAAGATCCAGAACTGGTCTCCAATAATTTTTTTCTTTCTTTCTTTCTCTGGCAACAAAAGCATCCTCAAATAAAACCTCTTTCTCACCTTGGAAAGGAGAAATAGTTCTATCACTCCCTCAGACAGCATGTGATGAAGGACAGGTAGAAACAAAAGAGTCTGTCTGGAAGATGAGGAATTACCCCAGGGAAAGGAAGCATTTCCTCCCATTGTCATCTGTAATGTTGAAGAAGGATCTTCAGAGCCCATTTGCCTGAAAGCATATGTTCCCAAAGAGAAAAATGGAGATTCAGACTTTCTGGAAGAAATAAAAATACATTGGGTGTGTGTGTGTGAGGGGGGGGGGCGCTAAGTCTCTTAAATAGTAATTCTGACTTATTGGACTGTCCTTGGTTTTCAGAGTTTCGAAAATTATTCTTGGAACTCCCTTGCTTATTAAACATCTGTCAACCAGTAATTTGTTGAGACTGTTTATTTTGTTTCCTAGCTAAACTGGATGAGGAGTTATTGAATCCCTTGGAAAATTTTGAAAAGGAGGGGTGAAAAGTCTTAGAGATTCCCTGTATCAGCTTACCCCTTTCATCACACGTTTTAATCACCTCTGCAGTAAAGGGTCCAAAACTAAATCTCTATCCAAAGGAGAATTTAAAATATCATTTTAACATCATCTGGGAGGTTCTGAGAACCCAGCTATATAAACATTCTCAAAACAGTACCAGTGGCCATAGTCCTTGAAGAAGTATTAACAGAGTCATGCACACACTGTATACAATGAGTACTGACTTGAGCAATAGAAGAAATTAAATTCTTCAATGCAGATTTGTCCTTACAAAAGAAGCTATAGACAAAACAATCTTTACGCTTTCACAATTAGGACAAAGCTTAACATACGAGCCTGACAATTCAAATTTCTAAAAGTTGCAGAAGCATACACTTTTTCCATACTTATCAATAATCTTTCAATCCTTATCAGAAATAGAGTACATTTTTGGCTACCGAAAACTACAAAATTTGAATGGTGAAATATCGAACATAAAGCAACTAAACATAAAATTATCGAAGATTATACAATGACTGTTCATTAACATTCTAAAATAAGCATGGTGATTGGCTAGCCCAACCAGCGTGCCCGTTGTAAATCCGAGAATATACCAACGGAAAAAGGTTTGGTCGTCTGGACTTTTTTCTATTGGTATATTCTTTAATTTTAACTTTTATTTTCCAACAAAAATAAAAACAAAATTTGTAGTCTGGACTCTGGACATACGAGATAGGCACCATGCAGAAAATACAAGGGAAATCAGGTATGCCGTTTAAAACTAAAGACACGTACCTGATTTCCCTTGTATTTCCTACATTCTGTCTCTCTCCATCCCTAAACGTCCCAAACCTTTTTTTTTTTTTTAATTAAAAAAAAAAAAAAAAAAAAAAGAAAGGAAAAACCAACGGAGATCTTCTTTTCTCCATTGCTTGCTTTCCCGAGGACTGATGTACTGGGTATGAGTGGGAATGCAAGTCCCATATGCATGCACAATACATCAACACAAGGAAGCAGTATAACACCAGCCATGGAAGAACAGTAATGCACCGTTATACAAAGACACTGGGCCGGATTCGCGAAGGCTTGCACGGAGTCTAAGACTAGAGTAAGACTCCATGCAGCCAACATGTCTGCCAAGCGATCCAGGAACAGCCGGCAGGGACGTGCAAGAGAGCTCCTAAAACGACTCTTACACAGACAGGGTTAGGTTATGCAAATGAGGTAATTTTGCGATCCAAGAAACACTAACCTGTCCGAGTAAGAGTAGTGTTATTTGCAGAAATGTACTCAGTTGTCAACTGAGTACCGTTCTGCAAATAGCAAAATGGAGCCATGACAGCTCCAAATAAAGGATGCATCCAGTTGAGGAAGCATGCCAATGGCCAAATATACGGCCATTGGCATTTTTTTCCGTTGCAAAATAAAAAAAAAAAAATATTTTTTTTTACCTCGATCTCTGATGTTTAAGTGTAGCGCAGCGCCGCGCAAACATGCTGCGCTCTAAAAACCAGAAAACCAAAAAAATAAAAGCCACAAATAGGGATTTTATTCAAAATATTAATCTGCCATGCAAGTGAATGGCAGGCTGAAGACAACATGGCTACTGAGTAGAGGTTGCTAAGGGGGAAAGCTCAGTCTGAGAGATGTAACGAAGCATTAGTAGGCAATCCTATGCAAATGAGGATAAGGATAGTGAATCCCAATATTTCCTGCTATGTGAACCATGTCCCTAGAGTGTAAGAGTAGGAAAAGGGGAGTAACAGAGTAGGAGATGGGTGACATCATGAGGGGGTATGTATCAAAAAGACTGTAAGCTTATTGGAGCAGAGTGGCATGTGTTTGCTGTGAGTTACTCAGGACTAAAAGAGGTGTGTCTACAGTTGTCTAAACTGAAATCAAGAAACTGAAGGTGTACGCCGTGGCTATCACTAAAGTTTCTTGCAAAGCTGCTGACACTGTGTGCGCGCGTGTACGCATGTGTGCGCACGTGTAAACCCATCTAAGGCTGTGTGCGTGGATGTGCACACGTGTAAGCCTGTGTTAGGCAGTCTAAGCTAATATACACGAATGTGCACCCGCCTAAGCCCGTGTAAGCCAGTGTAAGCCTGTGTGCGCGCGTGTGCATGTGTTTGCACTTGTTTGTGTGGCGCTGCCCCCTGTGGAAACAGAAATGGGAAAAGGAAGGAAAGGAAGTAGTAGGAAGTTAACCAAGGAGAACTAGCAGAGCTGCCAGGTGAAATAAATCAGAATCAGCCAATTACACGGGCAGTACAGTAGCCCAGCCCATCCCTGCACCTAAAACTCTGCAAACAACATTCCCCCATGTTTTTCTCAGAAACACTGCAACACTGCAGTCAACAAAGAGAAGTAAAAACTTAAAAAGCTTAAACTGAGACATAAAAATGTTAGGGGCTGCCATTGCGGTTATAAGGCAACATGTGCAAGATGCTGAGGGTGGTGCCATTGCGAATGCTGCTGAGCAACCCACAGTGAGGAGACGGAGAAGAGTGTACAGACCCATGGTAACCTACCAGGGACTACATGAGCTGGAGATAGTGGAGTGCTGTAGAGTGGACAGAGAGCTCCTGCAGCAAATTGTTGAGCTGTACAGGCCACGCCTCACACACAGAACCAACAGAGGGGAACCCATCCCAGTGGAAACCAAGGTATGTGTTGGCCCAAGAATACTAGCAATAGGTACCTTCCAGAGACCAACTGGTGATATGATGGGGATTTCACAGGCATCAACATCAAGGGTACTGCACCAGTTCCTGAATGCCATGTCAGCACATGTCGGTGATCATGTATATTTCCCCAATTCCCATAAGGTATTGGCCAGCAATATGCGTCTCTTCCAGCAAATAGCGGAATACCCTGAGGTAGTGGGTGCAATTGAATGCATGCACATACACATCAAAGCACCAGCTGGTAAGTGGGGTAGGGCCTACATCAACCGCAAGGGCTTCCACTCCATCAACTGCCAGGTCGTGTGCGATGCCCAGGGCATAATACTGAATGTGTGTGCTGGCTGCCCTGGAAGCTACCACGATTCCCATATCTGGCATCTGTCGCAGCTGTACCAGACATTTGCAAATGGTGACATCCCTGACGGTCACCTAGTGGGGGATGCTGGATATGCACTGGAACCGTGGCTGATGACACCCATCAGAAATGCACACACACCTAAACAAGAACTCCATAATGAGGCACACGCACAAACACGAAATGTAATCGAGCATGTGTTTGGGATGCTCAAGTCATGGTTCCAGTGCCTGGACACATCTGGTGGAGCCTTGCAGTACTCACTAACTACATGTACCCAAATTGTTATGGTATGTGCCATGCTACACAATATGATCCTGCGAAAACAGCTGCAGCATGAACAGCATGGGGCAGGGCCAAACAGCCCCCACCATTGCCAAGGCCTGCACAGGCACAGCTTGACTCGGAGGAGGAACAATCTGAGCCTGCCCCAGTAGGCAGAAGGAGGTGTGCCCAGTATGCCTTGTCCTTGGCAAAGAGGCAAAACATAGCACATACACTGGCTCAGTAGGAACCCTGGAAATGATACCTCTCACTGACTCGCACATAAAATAAAAGGGATGCCTAACTTGACACCACCTGTTTCCAAACATGTATAGGGAGTGTAGTATGTGCATCCAACATAGGCAGCCCTGCAGCACCACCTGAGGCATGATTGCCATGTTTTAAGCAATATAAAGCAGTGCTAAGCAGCTTTTATCAATATCTAGTATATGTAAATAAAATTGCTCGTGCAATGTTGGCCAAGGTCGGCCAAAGTTGAGCAAAGTCAGTTAAACATGCTCATATCTGCTTTACTGTTCCTTAAGCAGTCTGTTCTGGCCAGCATGAAAATAAAAAGCAATGATAGGGTTTGAACCCAGGATACTGTGCACTATAGTCACAGTACTGAACCACTAAGCCATGATAGCATTGCAGTGATATTGACACAGCAGGACAATTGTACACTAATGTAAACACAAAGCAATGCTGTATCATGCCCCTAATGAGGCAAATGGGTAACCTATGAAGACAGAGAATATCAGGCCAGGCATTGTGATGTGGGTTGTGTAGGCTATGAAGTCGCAAGCTAATATATGTGGCAATGGACGCTAAAATCTGTAGTACACTAGTATGCTTCAAGCCAGTACGATAGGCAACAGTACAGACTGCAATGGTGTCCTGTACATAACAGTGCAGGCACAGCAAATGTGTATAAGTGTCAGGTGAAACCCACATCCTATGTACACCCACAGTAACAATCCGGTGTACCCATGGGTAGAAATGTACAAAGAATAGCTGTCCCCCCCTGTATGGAGAAATGTTGATAGATCTATGCAAAGTGTCTCATGAAATCCCTGCAGGCACAGCATGATCCCTGTTGATCTATGACACAAAGGTGAGCCCTGCTGTAAAAATGCACCTTGATTTACCATACACATATAGTATAAATGTGTATACTGTGCATGCTTACACACTCCAACAAATGTAGTGGATTTCATTCAGCATCACACTGAAAGGTCATACTGGGCATGCTCACACACAAACAAATGAAGCAAATGTCAGGCAGGAAGATACTGAAAGGTCATATTGGGCATGCTCACACACTTAGGCTAAATACGGATGTGATAATAAGGGATCTATGGACAAATGTGTATAGTCATCTCTACTTCCAGAAACACATTCACAAAGTGGTCTGAAAATCCTGCTATGTGTACACACAAAGTGCCAAGGGCTGCGCATGTAGGTCAAAGGAGGTTGCCACTACTCAGCAGTCATCAGACCTGTCAGAAACTACCACAACACACTTGCGAGGAATCTGACTAGGCACGTTCAGCAACTAGAAAGACCAATGAAGAACCTTAACAAGAGGATTACTGGCCTCAAATAGCTGCCCCATGCAACAAGAATGAATGTAACCCAAGCTGTACTCAGTTGCATACTGTCTACACAGGAGATCTCTGCCCAACAGACAGGTCCATGACATGGTTACACTCAGATCTGTTCTGAGTTACAGCTCAATGGCACTAAATGTGCAGAGCCAACTGATATTGGCAACATCCTGGCAGATAGGATCAGTGTTAACTTTACCCCCCTCTCACCCATGAAAGAGCGCATGTCTATAATGGAAGACTGCAAAGTTGCTGTCATCACGGCTGCACAGGTAAAAAACACTCTCCGAAGCCAGTATCACAGCAGCCATGGGACTAGATAACTTCCCAGGCTGTGTAGTACCTACTTCCCTGAAGTAAACATTAACATGGAAGTTCTGTGGCTACTGAAGTTTCCAGAGGACTGCAAACTAGGAGCCATCATTGTAAACACTAAAGATGTGGACATCCTACAAAAGGGCCTCACTGAGACAGATGGCTGTTGTCCAAGCCATGGGCTGTAGCTCAGTGCCAAAAGGTGCATTATCATCACCTTTGTTAAAATCTCTCTAGCCAAGAACTACAACATAGGTGGTAGTATACCTCACACTTTAAGTGTGACAAGAGACCCTGGGTCACGGGTGGACAGTGGATACAACTGTGATAAGCACATTCCCACAGTAGTCAGGAAACCCTCTTATGTGGCACACCTCATCACAAAATGTGTCTCATGCAGAATAAAAGAGGACATTGTTCCCCTCTACTCACCACTCACTAGAACTATAAAGAGTACAATGCCACTGTTGCTATGTACCTCACAAGACAACTACAACAACTGGAAAGCCAGCAGCAATACCTCACAAAGAGCATTAGTGGCCTGACATACATGCCATACACAGACCATCGCAAAATGCTCCATCCATACTCCCTTGCATATCGCCTACTCAGAGGTGTTCACTGCGTAACATACAAAGCTATGTCAAACATACAGCTGTTGGATATGATCCATGTAAAACACTCACAATCACCCTGACCTTTGGACCCCAGACCACGAGTGAAATACAAAAGGAAGTGGTGTAGCCATTTACCTTATGGATATCCACACCTCCAGGTTACTGCCACAGCATGAGGCCTTGGAGACCATACAAGTGCAACTAACATTGGGCAAAGCTGCCCATCAGATTGTAGCCTGCTACAGATCATGTACCTTGTCTCAGGAACCTCACTCAGTATTCTGGAGAACAATGGCAAATATAAAGGTCCTATCAAACACCATTATATGAGGAGATTACAACTACCCAAACATTGAGTGGGTGAATTACTCATATACAATGTCCTTTGCCCAATGTGTCCTAGAGTTAAGAAACTCTAACACCCTGGAACAGCTGGTCAGCATGCCCACTAGAGGTGACAACATACTGTACATGATCATCACCAACATGGGGTACCAGTGTTCCACGACAAAGATAAACCCCTCGCAGGTAATATCAGATCATTAAGTAATCACACTGGACATCCACATTTTCAAAAGCAAACTGCACACTTCCCAAGACCAAAGTGGAAAGTTCCAAAGCCCTCTTGCTATAGGATAATGGTATACAATCTGCCAAATCATTTGCAAGTGCATCCTATGAGCATCTACAGGGATGCATGGATCGAGACATCACAAATAAAACCAAGATGCACTCCTCCAAAAATAAGAAAACAATCTGGTGGTCGTTGCCCATAAATAAGCTAGACAACAGGAGGAAAATAACACCTGATAGAGCCAACTTCACTAAAGGAAAGGCATCACTGATCATTATTAGGATGAAACAATGATCGCTCATAAAATAATCCAAGCACAGTTTCTAAAGACAAATTGCCAAGGAATGTAAGAATAACAACCACAAAGCCTTCAGTAGCTATATCAGACATGTAGGTGTCAACTTCCAAATATGCTGTCAGCTACTGAAAAAAGTAATGACATACACCAAACCAACTTTCATTGCCCACACCCAGGGGGACAAGTGCAGTGTAAACTCCCCCCATCACCCCCAAAAGGGCCTGTGTCTATCACAGAAGGATGCAGAGACACAAACATCATGGACATGCAGGTAAAGACAGCCCTCATCAAAGCTAAGAACATAGCATCAATGTGACTGTAAGTTGTCCCAGGCTGCATCTTACACTAGGCCCACAAGGAACTACACCCTCACCTACATTCACTGTCCAGACTCAAGCGTATCACAGGCTGTGTACCCACAGAATGGCATACACTAACAGTCATCCAGCTCCACAAAGGGTGTGCCAAAACAGAACCTGGAAACCATGGCCCAACATGTGTACTCAGCCTGGTCTACAAAGCTATTGAGCAAATCGTCATGGAACCCATACACTGAGACATTGGAGATCTCCAGACACTGGACTCTACACAACTACACCTTGTTAAAGGCAGAGCCTGGCTCCCAAACCTAGTTGACTTATTTAAAGCAGTTACCATGAACATAGATGGAGGTGAAAGTATCCGCACAGCCCACCTGGACCTCACTGAGGGCTTACCGCACCATTCCCCACTCCGGCATCATGGACAAGTGTACCAGCTTGAACATGAACAGCTATGTCACAGGATGGGTGGCCAAGTGGCTCACAGATCAAACACACATGTTCATAGTTACGGGTGCCATGTCCAACTGTAAGCCAGTCACAAATGGCATCACACAGGTCTTGGTCCTGGGAACCCACCTGTTCAGTCGATACTGCTCAGAGGTACAGGCAAGCATGGCAGGTGTAAGGCTGAACACATTTGCAGATGACTGGAAACTGTGGTCCATAATTGACTGTACAGTTGACACAGACATCCTCCAGAAGTGTCTTACAGAGACAGATACCTGGTGTCAAAACAATGCCCTCAAGCTGAATGGCAAAGAATGCATAGTCATCCCCTTTGGGTAATACAAAGTGCACACAAATTACCACATAGGTGGTAATCCAACATGTATGGTAAAAGTCATTATGGCCCTGGGGACACAGGTAGATAGTAAACTCACCTTTGATGATCACATGGCCAAAGTGTTTAGACATTCCTTCAATGTAGGCCATCTAATGTCACCTAATGTAACACACTTCGTATAGTCTGATGTCACCATCCTACAAATATACCTGTGGGGGAAAAAAGCTCCCCCTAATATGTATAGCACGTTGTGTTAATGCGTATTCCTCTAGTATCATGAAGTAGTTAGGTAGGGGTTTGAATTTTGCACTGGACAAGTGTTTGTGGGTGCTCCCCTTGGGGAAGATCAACCTTTTAGGAGAGTAGTGAAACACCTCAAAAGTGGTAATCTAACCTTTGCCAACTGATGATGTCAGCATCCTACAAATACACCTGTGGAAAACAAAACTCCCAGTAATCTGTATAGCACGTCGTGTTAATGCATACTCCTCTAGTGTCATGAAATAGTTAGATCGGGGTTTGAATCCTGCAGTGTGTGTGTTCTCCTTGGGAAGCAACAACCTTCTAGGAGAGTAGTGAAACACCTCAAAGGTGGTAATGTAACCTTTGTCAAGTCTGATGATGTCACCATCCTACAAATATCCCTGTGGAAAAGAAAGCTCCCAGTAATCTGTATAGTGCGTTGTGTTAATGTGTACTTCTCTAGTATCATGAAGTAGTTAGGTAGGGGTTTGAATCTTGCACTGGACAAGTGTTTGTGGGTGCTCCCCTTGGGGAAGATCAACCTTTTAGGAGAGTAGTGAAACACCTCAAAAGTGGTAATCTAACCTTTGCCAACTGATGATGTCAGCATCCTACAAATACACCTGTGGAAAACAAAACTCCCAGTAATCTGTATAGCACGTCGTGTTAATGCATACTCCTCTAGTGTCATGAAATAGTTAGATCGGGGTTTGAATCCTGCAGTGTGTGTGTTCTCCTTGGGAAGCAACAACCTTCTAGGAGAGTAGTGAAACACCTCAAAAGTGGTAATGTAACCTTTGTCAAGTCTGATGATGTCACCATCCTACAAATATCCCTGTGGAAAAGAAAGCTCCCAGTAATCTGTATAGTGCGTTGTGTTAATATGTACTTCTCTAGTATCATGAAGTAGTTAGGTAGGGGTTTGAATCCTGCACCGACCAACTGTGTGTGCTTCCCTTGGGAAAGAGCAACCTTTTAGGAGAGTAGTGAAACACCTCAAAAGTGATAATCTAACCTTTGTCAAGTCTGATGATGTCAGCATCCTACAAATATACCTGTGGAAACAAAAACTTCCAGTAATCTATATAGCGTGTTGTGTTAATGTGTACTCCTCTACTATCATGAAATGGTTAGGTAGGGGGTTGAATCCTGCACTGGGAAACTGTGTTTGTGGGTGTTCCCCTTGGGAAGAAGCAACCTTTTAAGAGAGTAGTGAAACACCTCAAAAGTGGTAATGTAACCTTTTTCAAGTCTGATGATGTCACCATCCTAAAAATATACCTGTGGAAATGAAAACTCCCAGTAATCTTTATAGCGTGTTGTGCTAATGCGTATTCCTCTAGTATCATGAAGCTGTTAAATAGGGGTTTGAATCCTGCAAATGTATGTGTTGAGTAGGGGTTTGAATCCTGCAAATGTGCGTGTGTGTGTTCCCCTGGGAAATAAGCAACCTTTTAGGAGAGTAGTGGAACACCTCAAAGGTGGTAATCTAACCTTTGTCAAGTCTGATGATGTCACCATCCTACAAATATACCTGTGGAAACAAAAGCTTACAGTAATGTGCATAGCACATCATGTTAATGCGTACACCTCTAATATCAGGAAGTAGTGAGTAGGGGTTTGAATCCTGCACTTGTTGAGTGTGTGACACTGTTGGTCAATATGTTGTGGATTTTGCTTTTACCACTGTATGACATATCAGTATGCATTGCACATGTGAGCTAGCTGTGTGTCAAATACATATCTGTACATGTTACCTCAATGATTGCATGTGTGGGAACTCTGCTTTCTCCAAGAACACAGCTGTCATCCTTGCCAGACTGTGCTGGTGCTTCCCAGACCTTAGGTCACATCTGTATGCTTGTGACAAGGCCAGCCACTGCAGTGATCCCTGGCCTAGGTCATCTGTGTCACACAAACTCATTACGATTCCTATTGGAATGTGTGAGTGAGGGTCTATGGCCGAGGTATATGTCAGACCTGTTCAAACGCAGCAAAGTCTGTCCATGATGACTATTCATAGGTGTAGAACAAACTGTGGATATGCATGCAGACCCCTTATTGCTTATGTGATCCACCAAGGGATTCCAAAATACCTTTGGAAATGTGATTAACAAAGGAGAGATGACATAACACTTGGTTGCATGTACACATCGGTACCTGTTCATCATGTTGGTGGCTACAACCTATGTGGTACTGTGGGGATAATATGTTCCTTAAAGGTGGATGACTATGCTTAGTTTGGTTTATAGCTTTACAGCATGGGTTTGACAACAGGCATCTATCTGTATGATACCCTTGTGGAGGATGTGTGTGTCATCTGGAGAATGCATTATAGGCCACAGTATGCATTACCAGACGTGGACGGACATATCCCTACTGTGATTGCTTGTACCTAAGAGAGCTATATGCCAAACAGGAGTGGTCTCAGTAATGGGTGCAGGTGAATACCAGTGGTTATTGGCATTGTATAGTATCTGAAGAATCCAAATGTTGCTGTGTGTCCTACATCTGTGTGTCGGTTGTCAAGACATCATCTAACGATTAGTTATGGTCAGGCTGTTGAAGTGATGTATACCACCAGAATGCAAAACAATGACAGATAGTAACAGTATCACCCACAGCACAGTGTCAAACCATGTCATACACACATGTGTAGTCAGGTTCCAGAATGTGTGTAGTACAATGCATACTGGCCACCAATAGAAACTATGGAGTGTTACTGTGTAATACAGAGAATGTCACCCTGGCCATGTGTCCACTATGCACGTACATGCAGACAGTGCACCTCCACCATGTTCACAACTGTACACCTGCAAATCTGTGCTACACACATCCCACACATACTGTCCACTCTCTAACACATGCTGCCAATACTGCACACATCAGCCAAGTGGCATGTGGCCGGACAATACACAATTGGAACCAACACTGGTGTAAACAACACTACAATGACAATCATAGCTTTAATGCATCATGCCTGCTCAGCTACACCTTCAAGCATATCATTACACTCTACAGCTGACAGCATGCTAACATTGCTATACTGCTATATAGACACCATGTGCATCAGCACCATGGTAGCCTGTTCCTGCATCAATGCTACAGATGACAGGAGGCTGCACAGGTTTCATCATATGCACAGGGTGTGTTGTTGGTTCGCCAGAGGCCTACAGTGAGCCATCCAATTGACATGTATGTGTGTGTGTGTGTGTGTGTGTGTGTGTGTGTGTGTGTGTGTGTGTGTGTGTGTGTGTGTGTGTGTGTGGGGCAAGAATACTGGAATGGGCCAATGTTGTTGCAGTGTGTGTGGGTATGTGTTAGCCCTAGGTGTCTGGAGTATGTGTGTGCTTCTGCATGCACACAGTTCCACCATGTGGCTGCCATATATGGGTATTTGTGGGACAGCCACAGACTGTACCTGCGAGGCTTTACAGATCACCGTCTCTGGCCATGGGTATGGTACCTGTGCCTGGCAGTAGTGCTACTGACACTATCAGGTACTAAGCCAGACTGGGTACTATCCCTAGAGGTGGATGGATGTACACTGGACACAGGTCCCTGCTGGGACTGTCCAGAGCCACGTGCACGTGCTCTTCTAGGACATTCTATGGACAGCCCACCCCTAACATTGCTGGGGCTGGTACTGGCACTACGGGAGCGGCTGTGGCTTGAGGGACATCCGCAGTGACTGCCAGCTGCTGATGTTGCTGACATACGTCCACATCTACATCTCAACCGTCCCGCACTGTCCTGACACATGGACATGACATTGCGCAGGATATCTAATGTCTCTCCCCAACGTCTATCAGTGACCTCGGTGTAATGACGGATGGCACCTGCTAAGTCACGGATACTGTCAATGATGGTGGTGTTATGGGCCCTCTGTGGCCTTAGTCCCTGTCTGGTGTACCGTTCCATACATGCCTGTGCCTCCATGACAGCCTGGAACATGCATGACGTTGTCAGACCTGTGACACATCTGCCAGTGGCATGATGAGCAGCAGTGCTCCTACGAGAACCCCTGGACATCTGCCTATGTGGTACCCTTCCAGACATCTGGGTATGGCTGCTGTGTTGGGATGCATGTGCCATGGATACCACACTGTTCTGGCCAATGCCAACTGTACGCTGTCCCTCAGCTATGGGCATTGGTGATGAATGTATTGGCAGTATGACTGTATGCATGGATGGGGTGGACAGCTGTGTACTGTCGATTGGTGGCCCAATGACAGACCCTGGCAAACACGCCTGTGCCTCAACACACCTATCTTCATTATCACTATGTGGCTCAGTGACATCAATTTCCCTGCTGCAGTGAACCAGCCCTAACACAGCACCTGTGGGAGGGAGACAGGAAACACACTTTACGACCTGTACATATCGGCACACATGCACACATGAACACATGAACACATGCACACATGCACACATGAACACATTCACACATGAACACATGAACACATGCACACATGCACACATGAATACATGCACACATGCACACATGAACACATGCACACATGCACACAAATACACTCCTCACTACAGCAGATACCCACACACACCACCAGCAATCCAAAACATACTTAATAGTGGTTGAAGGTGGGTTACAGTATCACAAGGCAAACAGACATATCACACATGTCAGCATGCAGAAAGTTTGTTGCTCAAGACCATGCAGTGCGAGTGTAGACAGCCCGTGTTAATAACAGTATACATGGCTTTGATGCATGTGTGTTGTTGTTCAGTGATTGGCCTAACCCTGGAATGCAATGTGTACATGGACACAACATTGCTATGCAAGTATTAAAAGGTCTGCAATGTCCTGTGCACCATCACTCACAGGTATACATACCATGGCTGGATGTGTATCTGTGTGCCACTTAGATATCCATTTCTGATTACAGTGTCTGTGTCTGTAGCAGATAATTGTGGACACATGTTTAGCACATGCATGCTATGTATACACACAGGATGAGTGGTGCATGTATACGTGATGGAATACCATTGCTCAACATGGCCATTGTACAGTAGGTATGGTGAGTGTAGGACATATTGTGGACATGCCAGTGCCAGCCATGACATGGCATGCTACAACATGACTGCAACACTAAACATCACACATACCCAATGTGTGTCATTTGACCTATACACTCAATAGCATTACAAGACATATATGTGTCACTTTGTACAAATGGTGATTGCTATGCATATTGTGTATAGGTGCATATGTTTGCACACACACAACATTGAGGTGGATAGCAATGACTACTATATGTAGTACTGTGGTCACTGTAACTGGATGGGGTGTAGTACCATGAGCCATCATCATCATGCATCATGTGGTTACTCAAGGCTACTAATGTGTGCCAGACTGCCACCTAGCATGCTGTACCTGAACTGCAGTACTGTGGCTACAGTCACAATTACACAGCCACTTGTTACATGGATTTGTAAGATGCCCAATAGGGAGCATTGACTAACATGAATGTGTTATGTGTTGAAGAGTGTCGCACAGCCCCATGATAGGCCTCTACCCCTCAGGTATATTATGTATGCTGTGTGGATGACATGTGGGATACTGAAGTGTGACCTTACAGTGGGTGTCTGGATACGCTATATGTAGCATGTTAAAGTGTACTGCATATGACAAAGTTGTGTATGTTGTGTACATGTGTATCAACTATGCCTATCCAATGTCCAGTACGGTGTTGCCACAATTGTGTGTGATGCTCTGTGTATTGCATGTGATTGAGGCAGCTACTGTCATTACTGAGATGTGCATAGTCTCACAGCAAACATGCACAGCATGCATTATGCGTAGGTGTGTTACATGTACATGGCCTACATCTCACCTATGACATGCACATTTCATTAGCAATATTAAAATTATAACACACTCACCAACATCGACCGGCTGCCTTGCTGTCACACCAGAGGGACCTACAAGAATATGAGACAGTTCGTCAGTGGCCACAACTGTGCCATTGCTACTGTGAGTTTGCTAAATTACAGTAGTACAACAGTCGACAGTCACAGGCATACAGATTATATTCCAAATATCAGTATTGCACAACACTATGCAGCACAACTGCTAAGCACACCGTACACATCTCACATATGCATAATCTACCAATACAGGTAACAGTAGTCTACAGATAGGTCATATTACCAGCACGCTCCATGTCAACATGCTGGGTGGCTCCGGCCTCCATGATGACACATGTAAGTTGCTGTTCCTGTTGTTGGCCAGGAGCCACCATGCTTAGGAGCAGCTCCTCCACTCTGGTGAGAGGGGGATGAATGGCTACCTCACCACCTGTGGCAAGCTGTTGTTGATGGATATCGGACGCACGCCGCCGGACATGTCTAATTAAATCACTGCAGTGATGGAGTACCTGCTCATATGTCCGGTTATGCATGCCTATGTCATTTACCCAACGAACAAGATCTTGCCACAGTGCAATCCACTCATGCTGGTCCTGGCTAGTTCTAGAGAACAGCAGGGTGTAGTGCTGCACCAGGCTGCTGTGTATTTCGGCTTCCTATGCAGCTGTATAACATGGATTTCTTTGGTGGGACATGCCCCTGGAAGACAATTAAACAAGATGCGTGAGCAAGTCACGTGGCACACTTAACATCGTAAAGTACAGATATCAATTAACTGCCATATTTAGCATCCGATTGGTTGTCAGAGTATACACATGTTCAATACCACATATTAGTGCTCAGGCCACAACTGGCTGACAGTGCCTGGCACGCTCTATATATCAAACCATGTTCTTCACAGCAGCAAAGAGAAGCCAGTATGTAAGACTATACACCAGTACATGGCACACTGTATGTGACACAATGCACCACCTAGCCACAGGAGGTATATATCAAGCTAATGCATAAAGAAAGATGTCATCCATTGCAATGAATGTAAAGTACAGTTACAGTATTACCAGTATACCACCGTAGTTGTTGATGCCAAACCCCTGCCTAACATATGTGCACACTTGTTAATATAGGTGGCATACTGCTGTACTAGACTATACATGTTGCTAGATACACACGTATACCCTGTAACACAGATATGATTGAGGGCATGGTACAGGCATAATTACACACACATCAGACATACATACAACACACAAATGTATGCCAACCCAGATGAGCTTTACCTGTGTACCATACAGTACTGTGTGTCACTACTTACAAAACCTTATGCCTGAGGTATGTAATCTGTGAGGACTACAGGGAAGACACAAAACAGTGTTTCCAAGCAATGTGAACATACACCATACTGTACTGTTTAGGCCTACAGCTTCAAGTAGTACTACAGTTCATATGGGAGTTGGGTTCACCAGCAGTACCACTCATTAAGCATACATGTATTGCTTTAGCCTGCAATGGGACACCACAGTCGACAACAAGGGACTATGTCACACCGTATGCCATACTACTTTTTCTGCCTAGCAATAGCATACACATCTTTTGCTGGGATCACAGCTAGGACACAAACTACCATGACAGAAACAATTTCACACTAAGCTATCACACCTTTACAGAACTTGCACACATTCACCAACACATTCACCATCACACTCAGTCAACCTCACATAGCAATTATTGCACTAAGTACATGTGTGTGTGCATCGTGTCATAGGTAGGTAATATGCTATTGGCCCTAGGGCCTACAGCAGCCTAGCCATACGCTACCCTGGCCTTTGACACACATGTAATTTAATTTCACTTGCCCCTGTCAACCAGAGCCACAAAGGTGATTCCCGGGGTGTATTTCCTATCTCCCAACCAATCATCAGGAGTATTTATGACAACTGCTAATGAGGAGCTTTGTTTGCTATTGATAGGTGGTTTGTTCCAGAGTATGGCATGTCTCTGAGATAGGAATCTATCCCTCCAGCATGTGCTGTTTAGTGAGCTGACAAGGTTTAGGGCCCTAGAGCGTGTATCTGGGAGGGATTGTAATATGTTTACGAGGACGATGTCCATCAGCTATGGGTGTGACATAGCTCTGTATGTTAGGCAGAGGTCACCTCTGGGTAGGCGGCATGCAACACAGTGTAGCTGTGGTTTTGTGAGTTGGTCTGCATAGGGTATCTGTTTGAGGCCGGTATTACTCTTTGTGAGGTATGTCTGTGGCCTTTCCAGTTGCTGTAGTTGTCATGTGAGGTACATACCACATGGGGCATTGTACTCTATAATGGGTTTTAAGTGTGACGAGTAGAGGGGAACACTGACCTATATTTCCCTAGATGACACACCTTATTTGATGACGTGTACCACGTAGACAGAGTACATGACTAGTGTGGCACTGTGATTATCAAAGGGGAGACTACTGTCCACCTGTGTCCCATGTTCCCTTATCACACCTTCGGTGTTAGGTAGACTACCACCTATGTGGTAGTTAATGGGTACAGTGTTTTGTCAAGAAGGGATGGCACTGCAGTGTCAACACTGAGCTTCAGTCCATACCTTGGTCACCAGGCACCTGTCGCAGTATGTATGCCGCATGTCTCTCTCTATATATATATATGTATATATATATATATATATATATATATATATATATATATATATATATATACATACACACACACACACACACATACATATAAACATCCATTGCTGTACATACAGATGTACATATAGGCACATATACAGTCCACTTTTCATGGTGGGAATATCAATTATGCGACAGTTGTGAGATATACAGTTATGTAATAATATTGCACAGTGTTGTGCAGACTGCATTGAAGGAGTCTTCAGCCCATGTAGCTTTAGCAGGCCTCACTGGCTGCAACACTGCAAAACTGACAAAGCATACCCACAGTGTTTAACCCACATGTCAAATACCAGCACTGTATACTGTTTTCTTTGCCACGCACTACAACCTACATAGAAATATGCACATAACAACCTTTAATAACACACACACATATATATATATATATATATATATATATATATATATATATATATATATATATGTATATATATATATATATATATATATATATATATATATATATCTATATATATATATACACACCCTTCACAAACAGTTGCAGCATGTCCCTTGCCCTATGCACATGCACAGATACATATAGATACGTACTGCTGCCACATATGGATGATTCTCTTCAAAAACATCTACTACATGCCAGCAAATACATATGTGTTACATACCTTTCCTTTGTATTTCTCTGTTCCGTCTGTTTTTAAAGGAAATATATTTTTATTTTTTTTATTTATTTATTTTTTGCTTGGGTTTTCTCTGTCTGTTGATGTTGCTCTTTCTTTTTCTGTGTCTCTCTGTTTCTATTTGTGTGTGTCTGTGTCTCTGTCTCTCTCTCTCTCTCTCTCTGTTGCTGCAGTGAGATTATTGCACGTGTGGACAGCAAGTACAGCCTGCTTTTCTAGGTATCTGCACATGTGCATGTGATGCCCTCTGCACCAATTGGTGCCCACCATTTACTAATTGCATGCAGCCTGCTGTGTGGTAATTGCAGTACTCACTGTCATAGCAGCCCACTGCTATAAAATGCTAAGTTAGGTAGGTGTAGCGCTTTCAGCTTTCCAAAGTGGGACCCATGCTTGTTTGCTGTGGTCACCGTTGTGTCAGTCAGAAGGTTTGTATACTTATATCTGAAGTTAGGGTTGTAGCCAGTGATTTGTATGTTGTACTCAAACTTGAATGTTTCTGCTTCTAGTACATGCTTGTCAGTGTAGAATTTTACTCACCCCTCCAAATGCTTACACAAGATACATGGGAGTATGCACTTTCTTTTCTAATTAGACAATTAACTGCCATACAAAAGTAGTTATTGCAATGTATTCTTCTGGCACATGAACTGTTTGTGAACTACTATACTGTGAATATTAATTAACTCACTTCTGAACAGTTTGTTGTTTATTTGTGTTGACATTAGCACAGGCTGCTCAAGACAACTGGACAAATTTCAGTACTGAGTATGCCTACCTACATCCTTGGTAGAGCCTGAATACACAGGTATATTGTTCTTTTGGGTAGGGGTGCAGAAGTACAGAGAGCATTAGATATTATTGTGTGATGTTTATCTTGCTGAACATACAGGGTTGTTGTGTACCTGTTAGTCTATCAAGGCACGTAGTCTGCGTAGCTCCCACCTGTGGACATATCCAGATGGTAGCCAGAGGTTAGCCTATTATTCTTTGTCTGTGCACCACACCAGTCTTTTCTGCACTGGAACAATGGCATTGTCACAGTTGGTTGCTACCAGTACATGACTACATCCTTTGATATTTCTGTGTTGTACTCCTACATAAGGGTATGCTTGTGGGACTCGTTCCAAAGCTATTTGCAGAGTGTGTAACAGCAGACAAGCTGAAATGCCTGTGTGTTTCTGCCTCTGCCAGGCCTCTGATACACTCAGGTATATATTTGAACAGCCTCAGGGAAAGGTACATATAAGTGAGGTACACCTGTAATATATTACATACATTAAGTTGAGACTGTGAGAGAATCAGAGCATATGTATTAATACACCTTTTCTGACATGCAAGCAGTGTGTACTCTTACTTATTGACATTATTCATTAAGTGTAATTCCCCACTTTTCTGCCTAACTTCAGTACTTTTCAGAGGGATTCTGAGGGATGAAAAGCAGTCACAGTTGGGAAATATGGCCTCTGCCCTATTCAAATATGCCAGTGTTTATCCTGCTCTGATACTGTGTGGGGTTTGTAAAGTGCTACTGTAACATTATTTCCTGCTAGAATGGCTGGTTCTCTTTTCACAGTCATGTCATGCAATTCCACAACAACTGCTGGTAAACATCCACAGAACAAGATTTGTATTATGACATTCCTATTTTCCCTTTACATTCACTCATTGTAATGCATGATATATTTATTACAGCACCAACTTGTTGCATGTCTATTGTGGCTTAGTGGTACTTCATGCAGTGTAGTGTATCCAAGGTCTGGGGTTCGAGACTGACAGAGGTGTTTTATTTTGCTGCTCAGCAGAACAAGGGCCCTGCCATGCAGAGTGACTAAGGCACTTTTAAGCAGTTGTAAGCAGGTTTGCACGGGTTTGCGAGATGCTTAGCACTACTTAGCTAAGTGCACACATGTGCACACTCGCTCAAACCCGCTAACTACTGCTTAAAAGTGCTTACTCCCGCTAACCCCCACGCTAATTTCTTTGAAAGAAAAGAAAATGGGGAGATAGGAAAGTGGTGAAAAAGGGGGCACAAAGAGGGAAAGACAGTAGGGAAACCAGCTTGGGATGTGCAGGATGGGTGTAGGGAAGGTCCATAGCTGCCCATTTCTTTACCAGCAACAGCTATGCATATGTTCGAATTTTGGAGTGAAATTTGAAACCTTCCACCCCTGAGAGAGGGATGAGGACAACAAAGTATGTTGTACTGCCAATTATAATTATCGGTTTACATGTCCAGCGGACATGTGTGCGAAATGGGCAGCTATGTATGGGGCATAATGTTTTTGTGGGAACAGATTGCCCTTTTTTTTTTTTCAGGTGAGAGTGGAATGTGAGGTAGAGGAAGTAGGTATATTTGGGGAGGTAGGTTGGGGAGGTAAACAGACAAGATAAACAAGATGCATACAGGGGCGGAATATGACACATGGGGTGGGTGAACACAATTGACGGGGAAGGATGTTTGAAAATCGCAAGCCCATGAGCCCACAGATGGTAACAGTGGAACTGAGATCCCCACCCATGAGCAGTCACCACTGCACCTTCACAGCCTGGAGGGTGGCTGTGCTGGGGGCTGTGTAGGAGGAGCAGGCTCACCAATGAGTCGCGCCACTCTTGCCTTGAGCTGGTGTAGGGGATCAGCGACTGAACGCTGGATCTCCCTACGCACCACAGCCTGGACCCTTCAGAGGGTGACAGGTGGCCCTTCTCCACCCATGATTTGCACTGGGGGAGGAGCCCCATCTTCTGCAGTGCTTCCACCTGAAGGTGGCACAGGACGAACGGAGGAGGGGAGCCCGGGCTGGGCACCGGACCTGCTGGTGCCAGGTGCAATTGCCAGCTGAGGAGGGACAGGTGGGTCCGCTGGGACTGGCCTTCCCATACGTTCTGTGTTTAGGTGTGTTTAATTACAACATAGACAACAGCATTCCAAATAAGTTGTAACAGCATGCAGTAATATTCCCATTAACCCAACACACCAGGGTTCCAACAGTTGAACAGCAAGCATAACACATGCATATATTGAACGACAGTGGACATTCCAACAGCATGCAGGCCACCAAGATTGTGGTGTTTGAACAGGGCACATGCATCAAAGTAAATGCAGATATTTATAAAACAATAGGACATATGTCCCAACAAATGTTTTGAGATTAGACATACCCATTGAGGTGTGGAATTGCATTGTTTATGCACATACAATAGGCTGTAAAAACATACCCCCATTAACATCTTATAAGTACTTATAGTTTACACTACATTCCTATTGACTGCAGGTGTATATCCCCTACATGTATTATTACACTAGGCAATGTGCATTAGGTTGTGTAATGGGTATGGCTAGTTCATTATATACCTGACCTATATCTGACATACTAACTGTCCAAGATGCAGATGTTACTGCTACATAGTTATATATTTTATTTATATTTATATATCTACATATCTGGATGTGTTCACATGACATTTTCAGTTATATTTCTACAGAACCCTACATTTCAAGTAGCACACTCACATTTCTGGGGAACACATTAACAAGATACTCATATGCCAGATTTGCCTATGCATGCCAGCCATTAACCAACTGTTGAGGACTGTATATATGCTTCACAGCTACTGGCACTTCCTTCATCCACTTTATATGGGACTGCCCAACTGTGGGTTGACAGCGCTTAATACAACAGTACTATTTATATAATGCAAGGATACAACAACATTTCAAAGTAAGTGACACGGACACACTCCAAGTATTATACTTTTATTAATTACATTACACACTTTTCTAGAGGCTCTTTCATTTATTTGATATTACAGTGCATGCAGAAGACTTATTCAAGACCTATTATACCTTTATTAATAAGTTACAACACTCTTTTTCAGGCTCACTCACTTATTTTATATAACAGTACATGCAGAGATATTATTCAGGACTTATTTTACCTTTATTAATGGGTTACAACACTCTTTTTCTGGATCTCTGACTTATTTTCTATAACAGTACATGCAGAGAAATTATTCAGGGCATTTTATGGCTTTATTATTGGGCTACAACACTTTTTTTCTGTCTCTCTCACTTATTTTATATAACAATACATTCAGAATAATTACTAACCTGCCTGGCGGCGCAGCCTTAGCAGCCTATCTGCATAGGCTTGCTGATTCCCAGCACAGACACCTGCAGCTGTGAAGTAAATGAAGGGATATTGAGACATACCTATCCATTATATAGACTACAATAGCATGTCTTACATATTTCATTCCATGGCTACCTACTCAGTAGTGGGGCATGTTGTATGTCACAGGCCTCCTGTATCCATCGGTTCAGTAGGTCCTGCTTCCGTCTCTTCAGGTCTGCATGGTGGTGACGGACCTGCTCACCAGTCCGAGGGACACCTGTGGCACTGGTGAGATCATGAGCTAACTGGTTCTAAGCCTCTGCTTTGTACTGCGTCCCTTGAAACTGGCCCTGCAGGAGTCTTGACTCATGATGGTGGACAAGGAGCCAAACCATGTATTTTGACTCCTTGATGCCCCAGCGTTGCACTCAAAAGCGAGTACCCTCTCCAGCACCAGCCATTCTGACTGCAGATGGGAGCTACAATCAGTTAATATACTGCATTTCCCGCACTTATTTGTGATTGGTCGTTTTTGAAAATTCTCGGCTAACAGCAAACCTGCTTAGCAATGGTTAATCTTCCATTTATAAGTATATGTATGTTAACAGTGCATATTTATGGTAACCTGTCATGGCTTAGTGGTTCAGTACTTTGATTATGGTGCACAGTGTCCTGGGTTTGAAAATTGTCATTGCTTTTTATTCTACTACTATCCAGACAGGCTAGGGGGTGTGGCTGTGTTTAGGCAACTTTGCTTTACGTTGCTCCATGTTGCCCGATGGTGTGCTGGTTAGCACAGTGCACAACTCTGCACAAACCTATTGTGCTACGTAAAGTGCTGCTTAGCTATGGGCAATTATAGTGTGCTGGGTAAAGCGCTGCTTGGCTATGGGTAATTTTATTGTGCTAGGTAAAACGCTGCTTAGCCATGAGCAATTATATTGCGCTAGGTAAAATGCTGCTTAGCTATGGGCAATTATATGTCAATATCCTTAATGCTGCTCACCTTCTTATCTTTATATATATATATATATATATATATATATATATATATATATATATACATTTTGTTCACTAATACATAGGCCATTTCAATGCTTTTTACCAAAATTTCATTCATATATGTCAGGAATTATTTTATATACTAATTTAAAACATAAAATAGACCAGGGAGTGGTGGGACTAGAACCGGGAATGCCTCCTCTTTGTGCAAACGCTCGACCACTACGCTATTGCTATTTGGCTTAATTTGCATAAACATTTCTTATTATGCTCTTCGATGTCGAAATTGCTAACTGCAGGTAAGTAATGGGCACACCCGTGCAAACACGCGCAGATACGGGCAGCTATATCAGGAATTATAAAAAAAAAATAGTTTACATTTTACAATTACAAAGGGGTTTAGTATGTGGGGATGTATTAGGTTTACATTTTACAATTACAAAGGGGTTTAGTATGTGGGGATGTGTAGTGTTTGCTATGTGTACATTTCAGTGGACTCGCTCATTGCACTTGTCATTTTCACATTTATATGGTTGCAGGGGAGTGGATATTTGGACTGCTCGGCAGTCCGACACGCCCCCTGCAGTCTTACACACTCCGTGTTAGCCTTCCAGTTGAGTCAGCACCCTCATGCATATGCATGACGTGCTGACGTTATAGTCTTAAATGGCAGTCTCCGAGTAAGACTTCGTTAGTCTTACTCAGAGGATTACTGAATCCCCCCCATTGTTTAAGAAAAGTATTTTTTTCTTAAATAATGTCATTGTATAATAGCAATAACCGACTCTGTGGTTGTGATATATTGAAATTTACCCACGGTTAGCTTTATTTAATCACTCAGGCTTCCCCCTCATGATTAAACCACACCAACCGTGGGTAAATCTTCAATATACCACACCGACATCATCGGCTATTGCTATAATGACCACTTCAAAAATAAATTCATTGAATGTCCATAGCTGGCCAATGACCAGGAAGTAAAGGTAAGTGGAAGGAAACCTTTTAAATCTGCCCTATTCCCCAGTGTAGTGCAATCTCTGAGTGGGTATATACAGTTGGGAGGTGTGAGGGGCACATCCCCTCCCCCATCTTGCTTGGTTGTGTTTGTGAAATTGGCTGACTATGGCCATTTGACGTATTTTTTCTTTGTTTACTTTGTTCGATAATTTTTTCTTTTGCTGTTTTGTATTCGATATTTCACTGTTCAAGTTTTGTAATTTTCAGTAGCTGAACATAGACCCTTCGAAATAGTAGCACTGGAATTAACTAAGAGTTTAGTTGCAGAAGGATTAACTAAAGCTATAGCTGCAGGATGAGCTTTGGAAAAAGTGCATAAAAACTTAAAAGACTAGGAACTTTATACACTCAATCTGCTTTTCTGGGGATGCAGACTGTCAGGAAAATTACAGGCAGTAACACACACACACATCCTCCAAAGCTGACAGAACTGGAGGAATGGGTATAGGTTCTTGAAATTCCTCCTGTAACAGCTCATCATATTTTCTTAGGGACTGAGAAACCTCAGTGTTCTCCCATGGAAAAACTGGCACTTTCTAGAAACAGTCTCAGAGAAAAGGAACTTCCCAAAGAGGGAGTCAGAAACCGAGCTGTCCTCTGAGTCTGAATCAGAAGTCTGAGGAGAAAACCCTGTATATGTTCCTTCATCTTCCTGTACAGACTCATCATCTTAAACCTCTTCAGGAAAGGATGTAGCCCTCTTTCTATTAATAGAAACTACTTTAAAAGAAGGATCAATAGCCTGAAATAAACCCTGAGCCAGACCCAGTAAACTATTCCTGGCTATGGAAATTTGAGGAGGAGGAGGAGCAACATATTTAGTTTCTGTTTATTTTTTTTTTTTTTGCAGGAAAATGGAACCAATAGTGTTATTAATGGCAGGAGCAGCTTCCTGAGTGATGGTCACAATATTCTTCCCTGTCTCCTCTCCCAAGACCGACAAGAGTAACTCCCCTTTGCCCACTGAAGGGACCCCAACAGCTACACAGGACATGGCTAAACCTCGGTCCATAGTGGCTGTAGGTGCTACACCAGAGGGTTTTGGGATAAAAGATGGGTTATCTGAGATACAACTAATGAACACAGCAGAGTCACCCACTTGTGGTGAGGCAAATTGCTGGCCTGCTGTGATGACAAAGGAGGTTTGCTTAACTTTTTCTTTTTGTGGCTGGAAGTTGGACTGACCATGGGACAAACAGAAGTTTTCATAGCCAAGGTGAAAATGGTGCATTTTTCCTGGTGAAAACAAAGAGCAAATGCCAAAACAATCTTTAAAAGTCACTTTTTCACAGACAAACACAGTAAAAAAAGCACCAAAACATTTTTCCAGCCCAACAAAGAAAAATAAACTCAATTTCCCAAAAGAAAAAAAGTTTTTTAGTTATTTTAAACAACTTTTAAACTGACAGAGAAAAGAGCAATGGCATTTAAAAGTACATTATCTTGTGACAGTTAAAATACAAACTCCTAATTTTAAAATAACTTTCCTGAAGAGAAGTCTATATATAATAAACATTATTAAATAGAAGGTTTTCCCCAAAGGAAACTTATCTGCCCAACAAAGGAACAGCATAAGTGACCATCGATCTTTGAAATCCTCAGAAGAGAGTACTCTTTGGCAGCAGTAAAGCTTTGAAGGGTTTGGAGCACAAACTTTTCTTTTAGTCAGCTCAAGCATCCTGACAGTTTTGACATGTGGAAGATGCCCTGAACCTTTGGGAGCTGGCTAGTTGTAATGTCCTTGGCAGGATATAACCCGTATTGCTAAAGCTACTGCAGCAGTGATCAATATGATGAAAATCCTGCAGATGCTTGAAGGAATCTTTGTACATTTCACTCAGAACAGAATGTAATGAATGCCCCTGGCTAACTGCCTTTCACTGAGAATATCTGCTAATGAGAAAAAACAAACTAGTGTCTTTGTAGATGCAAGAAGTTTAGCATTTGTCATTGCTTTCATAAGTTTGTCTTATTTTTCAAGCCTATTTTCTTAAGAAAACGTGTTCATAGCTTAAGCCAGGGACATTAATCTAGATATCCGCCTTTGTAAAAACAAGGGAAATTATCATCTTAGCTTTACTCATAATATAATCAATACACTTTTACACCCCACTTCCATCATAGCAGCCCTGATCACACATTATATTAACTTAAACTTGCTTCTTTTCAAGCTTTCCTCTTGTTTATACTGTAAAATCTATATTTCTTACAACTAATAAAGTACTTGTTTACTTTATCACGTATAACAGTCACTGAAACAACTATCCCCACATACATTTAAAATATTCCTGACTGCACACCATACAAAACTGCTCTTCAATATAATATGAAGTTTATAACATGAAATGTTTTAATACGAGTAAGAACAAAAAATATTTTATATAGAGTTACTTCTGTTTTCCTCTTAGTATCCTTCTAAACATTAAAGATATAATGTAGGGTATATGCTTTACAGTCTACCCAGATGTTTAACAAAGTCAGCAAAAGTCCAGTATTTTCTCCATCACTTTTATTTCCAAAGCCATATTTCACAAAAGTGGTTGATGGTTTATAATCTCACATTTATTCACTCATTTCAATGGTTGTTGTTGCTGTTTGTCTTTCGGCTTTTCCCGGTTAGGGGTCGCCACAGCTGAACTCCAGTCTGCTAATGATTGGCAGTAGATTTTCATGAAAACCGAGGTGCCAGCTCGACGTTCAACCTTCAACGAAGGCACGCCCATTTATGCATGTCTTTCGAATGCCCACCCAACCGCAGGGAGGACATGCAGACTCCACACAGAATCACTCATTTCAGTGGTGCTGGCCTTTTTCTTGATCATCTCCATCTCCCAACACTAGACTCTGGTTCAAGTCCAAAGTACTCCTGATTCTTCTAAATAATTCCTGTGCTTTTTGCTCTCTTTCAGGCATTTTCCTTTGGAATATTGGAAAAAGTTTTCCTGGCAATATCTGTCTATCAACTTTACTGTCAGAAGAATGAGAAGCAGTGCCCCCTTCAACTTGCTGGCTCAGTTTTTGTTGAATAAACTTTTTTTATTTCCTCCTTAGCTTCTTCTGAAACATAAAATGGCTTTGCTCCTCCAGGAAAAAAATATTCAGAAGATAGCTGGATACAGCAGCTTGAATCTAACACTACTCTAACTCTACTTATATCTTTACTTGCTCACTAGGAGCTTCACAACTAACTTCCTATATGCAAGCCCGATAGCGTTCTACAAGTGTTCGGCGGCAGTTTTACCAGCTGTCGAGTTGCTTAGATCCTGAAACGGCTAATACCCGCTTTGCTGTATTTGAGGTATTTCTGAAACAAAAGGCTGTCCGCCTGTTATCTAATAATCCAAAACCACTGTATTTAGGCATTAGAATATTTTAAACTCTACTTATGCTGGAACTGGACATTTTGTGTTTGCGCCCACAGTACTGGCTCATTTAGAAATGCCGCAGCTGCTGTTCATTTGAAACTCTCAACCTGTTTACACTGAATTAATGTACCTTACTAGTCTGATCTGTTTCATGCTGTGGTATATCAATGTATAAACTCTGAATCCCACAATTTAGTTAGTTGTTGTTAGGATTTGCAAACTGTTTGTCTATGCTATTATTCTTTGATTTATGAATGCTGTCTTACTCTGTATTTAAATGCAGTCCTTTGCTACTTATGTGCTGCCCACCACTGTTCCATTTGTATATTGTAAAGCACTGTTTACAGCCCTTGTTTTAATGTATTGTGTTATTGATGTTCCTCTGCTCCTAATTATTGATGTAATTATACCTACCCTCCCACTTAGTCTTCCCTTACTCTATACTTCTCACAAACTCACACCCTCACCACATACCATCCCTAGCCACCCATACTGCACAATCCTCTCTACCCCAGTGTAGCCCTTCCCTATTAATGGCTGTGTTACCATAGTAGTGCTAATACCTTTACTTCCTTTTACAGCTTGTGGTCAGTACGTGCAATAACCTGGACATCCTACCTGTGCTCCATAGCACCCTGGTTCCCTACCAGCAAGAACTATCTTAGACATCGTGTGGTGCAATTGGAAAACTGCCCTGCCTCCCCACAAGAACTACACCATATAGCGTGTGTATGTACCATACTGCATAGTCCTTTGTGCCACTGGTTGATGTTTTTGACCCAGCGTGCACTAGCCAGCAGCCCAGCACTGACTCAGTCTCCTGTTGCTCCATAGACTCCATCCCCCCCCCCTGTACTGCCCCAAATATCTGCTATTACCCACTTTGGTCAGCAGGTGGCAGCATCCACCCACTAACTGACTTACATTTCATTGTTAGTAAGCTCTGAACTTTCTGTCCAAACCTCCTGCTGCCTATCCTACCTCTGTACCCTTATAAATTCTATGTTTGCATTCCACTCTTAGACTCAGTGCCCTTCTCCTATCCTCTGTGGATACTTACCTTGTGTTCTACTCCTGCTCTCACTGATTGTTTTTCGCTCACTCACCTCTTGCTCTTCCTTCCTAGCTCTTCCCGCTCCGTTCGCCCTACGGGCTCACTCCGCTCCCCTACCCTGCCCCCTATTCCCACCCACCCCCACTACCGCTACATTTATAACCCACTAACCAAACCCTAATCACCTCTGCTCCCACAGCTCTAACCACACCCTAATTACCTCTAGCCCCATCCCTCACCCTCACTGCTCCACCCCAAGCAACTCATAACATATACCATACCCCTTTTACACCTACACCATACACTCTACTCATATCAAGCCCTCCTCCCAACCAAAGCCCTAAATTACAACTATGTTTACAAAAGCATCCTCACTTATAACCTGTCTCCTACTACTTCTTGTTCTATCCTATCTAACTTACCTTACCAAACCCTTTAATACTATTCATTCACCCCACTTTCACACTACTAGTTCAATCCCCAAACAAAACCAATACTCTTCAACATTCATCAGCCCCCATCTTTACTTCTACAACCCCTCCCTTCACTTCCCATTCAGACTCTTCCCCATCCACAAATATAACACTCTAACCCAAACTAGCATCACTTACACCAAATCTACAACCCACAAACTATACACCAAACAACACAATGACCTTTATTTCCAACTTCACCATATTATCTACACCTTTCTCTCCGGTGACATTCACCCCAACCCAGGTCCCTCTCCCATCAACTTCTCAAATACACCATCTTACACCCCTCCATCTGTAAAAACCCTCTCCTTCTCAGCATTAAACGCTCAAAGTTTATGCAATAAAATCCCCAACCTTCATGCCTGGCTTCTCCGTAATCATCCCGACATATTCTCTATCTCTGAAACATGGCTAAAACCCTCCATAAAAGATTCTGAAATAACTCCCCCCAACTATAATATTATCAGGAAAGATAGAACTCACAAAAAAGGAGGTGGAGTTGCTCTATTCTATTCCTCTTCCCTTTCAGTTACATCATATTCTAAGCCTGTTCCCCAATTTGCCAACGCCGAATTACTTCTAGCCTTACTTCATCTAAACAAGCATAAAACCATATGCATAGCCTCCCTCTATATCCCTTCTGGTGACAACATACCTATTCTCGAAGACATACTCTCTTGGCTCTCCTCCAATATAACAAATGAAACTTATATCCTAGGTGACGTTAACATTAACTGGTCCTATGTCCAATCCCCCACAAAATCCCTAAATATAAACCTCTATAACTTCCAACAGCTCATCAACTCCATAACCAGACCTTCAAAAGACCATTCCTCTGGGAGCACTATTGACTGGATTCTAGTATCACACCCTCATCTTATTACCAGCAGTGGCACCCTCCCTGACTCTTTCAGCGACCACTTTCCTACTTTCACTCTTCGTCACTCTCCCTCACTTCAACTACCACAAACCACCATCTCTTTGCGTTCCTTAAAAAACTTCAACCCCAACTCCTTCTCAGACCTACTTAAAAAATTCAACTGGAATCCTCTAAAAACTCTTCCCTTAGACGAAGCTGTTAATTATTTTAATACAACATTTCTAAACCTACTAGACAGCATGGCCCCTTTGCGAACTAAGAGAATTAAGAGCAAAACCATCCCCTGGCTAACTAAAAATACCTTAGCTGTCATGCGCCTCCGTGATAAAGCTTTAAAGACCCATTATAAAAGCAAAACCCCAGCCACCCTAAATGAATACAAAAAACTCCGCAACAGAGTTAAAAAACTCATTATTTCTGACCGCAAATCCTACTACATCACCCTCCAAAATGATCACAAAACTAACCCAAAACAATTCTGGGACACCATCTCCACCCTCTTTAACCCTGGGAATAAGGAAAACCCTCAACCAGAACAAAGTGCTTCTGAAACTGACCTAGCCTCCCAATTTAACTGCTTCTTCATCAACTCCATAACCAAATTAACTTCATCTTTCACTAATAATTCTACTCATCCAACTACACTTCCCACAACCCCCCCTTCCTCAGGTATATCCACCTCCCAGCTAGCTCTCTTCTCTCTCAAACCCATCCCTGTGTCTACTATTAAAAAACTCCTTCTAAAATTAAAACCATGCTCTAATGCCCCTGATAATATCCCTTCCTTTTTCTTAAAAACAGCTGCTGATGCCATTTCCTTCCCCATCTGTATTCTTATTAACCGGTCTATTCAAGAAGTCTATGTACCCCAACTCTGGAAGAAAGCATATATTATTCCCCTCCACAAAGGTGGAAACAATAATAACATCTCCAACTTTAGACCTATTGCCATCCTATCCCCCATCTCTAAACTACTTGAGAAATGTATTCATATACAATTTCTACCCCACCTCATCAACAATCACCTACTTACTCCCACACAGCATGGATTCAGACCTGGTCACAGCACTACTACTGCTCTACTCTCCTTCCTTGAAACCATAAATAAAGCACGCGACTCTAGCTGTATTGTTTCCACACTCCTCTTGGATCTTTCTAAGGCTTTCAACACTATCTCCCACTCTCTCCTTCCGACTAAACACTCTAATATTCAACTCTCACCTGACTCTATTAATTGGTTTACTAGCTACCTTTCCAACAGGCAACAAGCTGTCAAATGGAAGAAATCCACTTCCTCATTTCTTAACACTACCACTGGCGTACCTCAAGGTTCTATATTAGTTCCCTTACTGTTTAACATTTTCATCAATGACTTCCACCATGCTATCCCTAATGCTAAAATCATCCAATATGCAGATGATTCAACAATTATCTGTGCTGCAAACTCCATTCCCACCCTGATACAACTAACACAAGATGCCTTCTCAACCACAGAACAATGGATGCTTGATAATCATCTAGCTCTTAATCCATCAAAAACTAAACTCATGATATTCACCCCATCCAAAACCTTAACTATCAACTTAAATTCATTCTCCATAGTAAGTCACAACAATACTACCCTTGAAATTGTTCCCAGTGCTAAACTATTAGGTGTTCTTATTGATAATCAGCTTAAATTTGACACACATATACAAAGTAACATAAAAAAAACTCACCAGAAACTTGGTATGTTCTATCGCCATATTCGCTTCCTCTCCCCATCCACTAGATTCCTCCTCGCTACCACATATCTCATCCCTTCCCTCCTTTATGGTGCCCCACTCCTTAGCAATCTACAATCTTCTACCAAAACAAAACTCTCCTCCTGCTATAATAAAATCGCCAGATTCATCACTGGTCACAGATCCTCCAAACATCACTGCATTGCACTCCACAAATTAAATTGGCTAGAACTTCCTAACTACCTTATCTACACTCAGCTAACTCATGCACACAAGCTCATATTCAAGCCCTCCCTCTGCCCTTCTCTTGCCTCATCCTTCACCATGCACATACCCAGCAGATCCCTAAGAACCAACAATCAGAACCTGATTGAGCTCCACAGACCCACCCGTCCAGCAGGCAAACTCCTACTCTCTTTTTCCCTAGCCCGTCTCTGGAACTCCCTCCCACCTAACATTCGCAGCACCCGCAGTCTCCCCTCCTTTAAAACTCTCCTCCACTCTCACTTACAATCTCTATGGGAATGCTCATGTTCCCATCCTACTTAACATTCCCACCTACTATCCTAGCTCTCAACCAATAATCAGATCTCCTCTACAGGAACTTACATACTGTAAATATCCTCTCACAGTTAATCCTGTGTACATGCCTTCACACCATTGTCTTTTACTTTATATCTATCTTGAGTGACTAAAAAAAAAAAAACATACTGTTACACTTTACCTTCTAATTGTGTTAAGATTTACTTCTACTTAAATGTACTCTTCTTGCATTTTTACTATGTTTTTATACATTGTACTTTCACTATGTTTTATATATTGTATTCATGGAGCTTTTCTCTCCAGGACTCCATTGAAAACGGGCTCATTCGGCCCAATGGACCATCCTGGCAACCAAACTTCAAATAAATAAATAAATAACACCTGCCTCTTGACATTCCATGATTGCTGGGATAAATTTGCTTCTCTTTTCCCTGGTGTACAGTGAATAATCATTTTCCAGAAACACTCTGCTGTATATGTACTTTTCTCTACTGTCACAGTTTTGTCAGGATTAACTCTTTCTGCTGGTATGATTGCATTTTACAAATACAAGTCTTGGCTTCTTTCTTGTGGGCAGGTTTTGGAACATATACTTGATGTACCTTTTGGAGCATATACTTGATGTACCTTTTCAGTTAACAAACTCTACTGTGGACCACCAGTCCAGTTGCTTATTTGTGCTTTCATAAAATTAATACAGTCTGCTTCTTCCCGTTTCACTAGTACAGCAAAAAAATCCCAGATTTTCTCTGCTCTCTCTGTCTTCTAACACTTCTATTTTTTGAAGCAGCTGTCCTTGAGAAGCCTCATACTCAAGCCAGATTTTTCTTCATTTCAACTTCTGATTTTTGTAGTTTTATCAGTGCATCTGAATAGCTGGCTAAAACTTCTATGTTTTTTCCATCCTTTTGTTATTTGAGTTGATATATTCCTTCAATATTTCATTTATTTTAATCACCTCTGAGTATATTGGATTTGTTTTTTTCCTCTAAATTACTGAAAGCCATCTCTTGAACCAAAGCTGAAGCTTGAACTTCTTGTTTTGAACATCTGCAGAATCCTTCCCAGGCACTGTTTTCTCTTCACCTTTTGTGGTTGATTTTCTTTCAGGTTCCCCAAGTTTCTTTTTACTGGCTTACAGGCAGTGGAATTACTAGCTTCTATGTAAATTTTACTCCAAAAAAAAAAAAAAATTTGAATGTCACTCCTTGTTCTCAGTTTCTGTTTTCACACTGGGAGAGTTAAAATGAAACTTTTGATCAGCAAGCAGCCATCTTGGAAGTACCTGGAATGCTTCAATTTTCGAGTTGCTGTAAACACACACACACACACACACACACACACACACACACACACACACACACACACACACACACACACACACACACATATATATGTGTGTGTGTGAATGATTGCCTTCTACCTCCAGCATACTTTGACTATGTTCATAGAGAAGGAATTAGTAAAATCTATTTCTTAGACAAAGAAGAATATGTTTTTCCCTAGGCTATATGTATGTGAAAACTACTAACAATTTAATGTTTGACTTTTGTATATTGAATAAAAGTACATCAAAGATCTGCTTTCCCTAAAAAGAGCAATTACGTGAAGTCTCCTCACCTTTTGACCATCATACCTTAAACAGAAATCCTGCAGAGAATCTGGACGGCCATGATTATACATTGCATTTGCCTCTACCACCATATATATGATAAATGCATGTATTTTAAATTCATATATTTATATATGTTACACACAAACATATATAGGTTCATAGGTATTTACTAGGCTAATGACCACAAGAGCCTTTTAAAGCCTAGCCATGTATCCCAAATCTTTGACAAGTTCTGATACCCATGATAAGTGTAAGCAAGGGCTTGGGAGATGAAACATTTCCAAACTAGGGCCTGGGAGAGGAACCATTTACAGGTTGCCTGTGTCCATTAGAGACATAGGTGCCAAACAGGGATGAATTTCCTGTTCTCCAAACAATTGTCCAGGTTGCACTTGAATTGGGTTAGGAAGGAACGCTGCTTTACATGGATGAAGAGCCTGTTCCAGAGATGGGGTAGTCTCTGGGATACATACCTGTCTCTCCAGCAGGTCCTATTTATAACACAGGCAAGGTTTAAGTCTTTAGAATGGGTAATTCTGGTGCTGTTTGTTTTGCAGATATGCAGGAGGTCCATCAGAGTGGGGTCTAAGAATGCCTTGTATGTCAGGCATAGATCTTCCCTCAAAAGCCTGTAAGAGGCAGAATACAGGATAGAGCCTTGAGGCAGTCTGCATAGAACATTTTACTTATTCTCTGTATTCTTTTGGTAAGGAACCTCTGTGGACATTCCAATTGTTGGATATGCCTGGTTAGGTACATACCAAAGGGGCATTGTACTCAATGCTAGGTCTGATGAATGCTGAATACAGTGGAATAATAACTTCCTTGGACTTAGATGCCATACCTTTGTTTATATGTTGCGCAACATAGAATGATTTCCTCACTACTGTAGACACATGATGGTCAAAGGTTAGATTACTATCTATGTCTGTCCCTAAGTCCCTGACTACTGGGTCAATTCTAAGGGGTGTGTTGTCAATATGACAGTTACCCAGGGTGGATGACTTTTTGAAGGATACTATTATGCATTTCTTGCCATTTAGTTTTAGTCCATGGCTCTGACACCAGTTGTTTGTCTGTCAGCCCATCCTGGAGAACAGTTGTGTCAGTGTGGGATTCAATGACAGCTCCTAATTTGCAATCACCTGCAAATTTAATCCGCTAGAGACCACTGACATTGACCTTGACTTCTGAGATGTAAATGCTAAAAAGGAGAGGTCCAAAGACTGATACATGAGGAACTCCACTTGTGACTGGCCTCTTTGTAGAGGTAGACTCCCCAATTCTAACTTCCTGGATCCTGTCTGTGAGCCAGTTGGCTATCCACCAGGTAACATATGGGTATGTACCTAACCTCTTGAGTTTGTCAACAATGCCAGAGTGGGGTATTGTATCAAATGCTTTGGCCAGGCCAAGGTAGGCAGTGTGAATGATTTTGCCCTCATCCATTGCTTTGGTGACCTTCTCAAAGAAGTCCACCAAGTTGAGTAGGCATGATCTGCCCTTGACGAAACCAAACTGGGTTGGGTCCAGTGTCTGGAGGTTTTACTATATCACTATTGATCATTTCCATGATAATTCTTTCCATGGCTTTACATATAAGACTAGTGAGACTTATGAGTCTGTAATTTCCAGGGTCTGTAGATGGCTCACCTTTGTGCAGAGGGATGACTGTTGCTGTTTTCCATTCATGAGAAAAAAAGCCAGTTTGGAGGCTGTAGTTAAATAGCAATTCCAGTGACCCTGATAGATCATGTTTCTTGCTATTTAGATTCATCCTAGGATATTGTCCTCTGATGCAGCGTTCTTGGCCTTAGAGAGAGCATTAAGGACCTGTTCTGTAGTGATAGCAGGGGGAATTATATTTGATGGTATTTCCTGAGGGAAGGTTGAGGGGGAGAGAGGGGTAAAATTGGAGCTGAATTTATCAGCCAGTAGGTTTGCTGTATCTTCTGGCAAGTATAGGTGGCTCCATTTACAAGGAGTTTTGCGCACAACTGTGTATTGCCTTTAAGGTTGCGGACATAGCTAAAGACTGCTTTGTGGTTGTTCTTGGCCTGGGACGCCAAGTTCACTTCAAATTTGAATAAACGAAAAAGAAAACAGCTTACACTTGCAGCGTAACCAACAGCAGCAAAACAGTGGAAAATAAATAAGAAACAGCTTCAGTTACTCACAGCAGGAAAAAGAAAAAATAACACAATTTATTATGTTAGTGCTTTCACGGTATTCATCGCTTCATCAGACATACATTCTCTTAAAAAACAGAAGCATTTTAAAACCATATCAATTAATGACATCACAAATCAATTAATAAATTAAAGACACATTGTCAAGCACTTAAAAAAAAAATTAAAAAAACTATTTTAAAAATAACAGTTTAGTATTTCATCATACTTTAATGCTTCAAAGGTCTCTCTTTACCAACTAAATATATGTAGCATAAATAACAAAGTACACAATCTGCATGCCCTCCTACAAGTCCATTCCCCTGATATTCTATGCCTAACTGAAACCTGGCTGAAACCATCAGCCTCAGATAATGAAATACTACCACCTGGGTATAATATACTTAGACTTGATTGCGCCACCAGGAAGGGAGGAGAGGTAACTGTACTCTTCAAATCTACACTAAATGTCACCTTAGACCCCAGTCAACCATCCCAGGTCAATAAGGCAGAAATTGGGTTGGGAGGGTGGCCTAATGGTTAAGGTGTTTGCCTTGCAAACACAAGGTGCAGCGTTTGAGTCTCACAAGGGACAATTGGCTAGGCTTAAAATGGCTCGCAAGGGCAGTTAGCTTAGTACTAATCTATGAACCTATGAACCTAAATAATCGCTACCAAGCTCCACTTCAAATTAACAAAAACAAAAACATAAATATAGTCTGTGTGTATATTCCACCAGAGAATAATACCAATTCCCTAGAAGACATCCTCCAATGGTTAGCTAGTAACTATCTACAAGAAACCATAGTACTAGGAGACTTTAACTTCGATTGGAACACTTGTTCCTCTCAATCTTCTACCACCCATGTAAACCTGTATGGATTCACACAGGTTATATCCACCCCAACCAGGATAGGAAAACTTAACCAAAAAGATAGTATACTAGATTGGATACTAATCAATAGCCACCCTTGAATGTATTCTTCGGGGACCGTCCCCGATGACCTCAGCGATCACTTTCTTACCTTTATCTGCAAACACAAATCTGATTACCCCCAGCAGCCCATTTACAGAACAATAAAATATAGCAAAAGCTTCAATCCTAGCAAGTTTCAGGATGAACGTAAGGCATGCAACTGGACTGCCATAAAGCACCTGCCCCTAGATGAAACTGTCTCCCACTTTAACAATAAATTCCTCACCATCATCGATGCTCGTGCTCCCACTCGTTCCATGAGGGTAAAAACAAAAGTTGCCCAGTGGCTATCTAAAGAAATTAAAACAAAAATCATAGTCAGAAATAAGGCATGGACAACATGGCATGCTACAAAAGACCCCATAAATCAAATCAAATTTAGACAACTAAGAAATGAGACAAAATGAGCTGTTCTATTAGATTAAAAAAAAACTACTACTCCCATCTTCAACAAGGGAACCAAAATAACCCCCAAAAATTCTGGGCAGGGATAAATAAATTACTGCACCCAGGTCAAACCACCACTCCACCTCCCTCAGCCTCTACCGATAAACTACCAGAGGATATTGCTAACACCTTTAATAATTTCTTTACTGAAACCATCCAAGCCCTTGCAAGCCAAATACCCCTTAACTCCTCTCGCCCACTGGATAGCACACCCAGCCCTCCTTTAGCTTCCAACCAGTCTCTACATCTTTAATTTGTTCACTACTCAAAAAATTAAAACCTACTACCCTAGTCGCAGACCTTCTCCCAGCCGAATATTTGCAAAAAGCTGCTAATACCATGGTGTACCCTGTTTCCATTCTAATTAATCGGTCAATATCAGAAGCCTCAGTCCCCTCTATCTGGAAATTATCTCGTATCATACCCCTCCATAAAGGTGGTAGCTCTACTGAGTTATGCAATTATAAACCCATAGCCATCTTATCACCTCTGGCAAAAATAATGGAAGAATGCATCCATAAACAACTCCTGAACTTTCTAACCCAAAACAACCTACTGGCTAACTCCCAGCATGGCTTCAGACCATATCATAGTACCATCACAGCTCTCCTCACCTTCTCTAATGCAATAAACTATAACAGGAACAACAACAAGCTATCTTCAGCCATTTTCTTGAATCGGTCAAAGGCTTTTGACATGGTTAACCACCATCTTCTCATCAACACCCTGGCAACAATTTCCCTAGGTAATCACCCTCACCGATGATTTGAATCCTACCTGCACAACAGACAACAATCCATCTTATGGCAGAACAAACTCTCAAACCTCCTACCCAACACTTTAGGTGTCCCACAGGGGTCTATCTTGGGACCACTTCTGTTTTCCATTTTTATCAATGACCTCCCCAATGTAATTCCTGAAGCCATCTGCATTCAGTATGCAGAGAACTCAATGCTGATCTGCACTGCCACCTCGCAAACAGAACTGCTATCAATAACTCAGAGTACATTCAACCTAGTAGAGAACTGGCTTGCCACTCGCTGTCTGATTCTCAACCCTAATAAAACAAAGCTCCTACTTTTCACCCCCCACTCAAATATCCACAGCATTATCTCTCTCCATTAAGGCTAATAACGGTACCATTATCTCTCCAGATGCCCATACAAAACTACTAGGAGTTATTATAGACAACAGTCTTAAGTATGATGTGCACGTCAACAAAACTATCAAAACCATTAACAGAAAACTGGGCTCACTTTATAGGATAAAGCCATTCCTTACCCCATATGCTAGGACCTCCATTGCCCACTCCCATCTACTCTCTACACTCTACTATGCTTCCCCTTTACTGGCCAACCTAAATAAATCTGATCTTACTAAACTCTCAAGCTGCAATAATAATATAGCTAGATTTACAACTGGTCTACCCTATAGAACCCATCATTGTAAAAATCTAAATTATCTCGGATGGCTAGAGCTACCCAGGTAGATTCAGTATAATCAATTCATTGTTGCTCACAAGGCACTTAACCAACCAGATAATACACCTGCCCTGAAAAACATCATCTACCCCCACTCCAACTCCAGATCACTCCGGTCATCTAACAGACTATTAGTGCAAACCATCAAATCCAACAACTCAGTTGGTGACTCCCTGTTCACCAACTCTGCTGGCAAAATGTGGAATTCCCTTTCTGCTAACATTACCCTGGATACCACCCTATCTCAATTCAAAATAGCTCTCAAGGAGTATTTCAAATCTCAATGGATATGCCCCTGCTTCAAGCCTGAATAAATCTTTATGCATACTGGTGTATCTATCCTATGTCTGTAAGTGATACTCACATATCTTTGTTAAGCCAGTTTAGAAGATTGTTATACTGTACAAATTTAAATGTACTAGAATAAGTGGTATATTTCCATAAATTTAACTAGACTGTAAAATGTGTTATATTTGTATTATGTTATGATTACTCCTGTTCAGCATGACATTGTAATGATTGTATATGTATACCTTTGGAGCTTTTCTTCTCGGGCCTCTGCTGAAAATGGACATGTATCCAGTCGGACTATCCCAGTCAACAAATGTAAAATAAAAAAATAAATAAAATAATAAATAAGGGTTTTAAGGAGACTTTGGCATTCAGTCCCAGAGGTCTGTCTGCATGAAGTTTAATTATCCAATTTTGCTCTGCCACTTCAGTTTTGTTTTTAAAGTCTCCTCCCCTAATACCTTCAGCTAACACTTCTAATACAAAGAAATTATAGCTATAATTCATTCCTTCTTTTAAAACATGTTGTGCCAAGGCACTAGTTTCTTTTGTGTTCCATACATCCCTGTAGTGCTCAAGCATCCTGTCTTTCAGTATACGATTGGTTTTACCAATGCAGTATGCATAACACATCTTACAGAAACTGAAATAAACCACATTGCTGTCCTACAATCAGCGTAAAAATTAAAGTCAATGTTAGAGTGCAATATAGGGTGTTGATAAGATTCACCAGTATATGCATATTTACATGCACTACAATTTCTGCTTTTATGTGTACCATTTCTTTCTGAAGGAATTCCTTGGTTCTTATTTAGATTATAGCAAAGATGCCTTTTAAGGGATGTGTTGTTCTTAAACAAAAAGCACAGTGTTTCACCTACCACATTTTCAAATTCATCTACCGTTCTTAGAATGTTCCAATTAGCTTTCACAATATCACATATACTGTTAATATCACTGGAGTATGGCAGGGTGACCCTAAAATCACCAGGCTTCACTCTATTTGGTTATGAGTTTATTTCAAGTGGAGTCTCTTCTCCATATTATGGCCTGCATCTATTCTGCCTTTCTCTCCAGGCTTCTGTGATACAGCTATCTATCTCTGCAGCTTTGTAGCCCCACTAAGGAATTCATCTTTAAGATTTGATAGTGCCCTTTCCAGATCGACATCATCATTGAAAAGCCTCATTGTTCTGAAGACCTGCCCCTTCAAGACATTTTTCTTTACATGTCGAGGGTGCATACTACTATTATATAGGATGTTATTTCTCCTAACCGGCTTTCTATAAAGGCCTGTGTGTATTGTGTGTAATTCCCCTCTACTAATCTTAACATCCAAGAAATCAATGTCACTATAAGATGGGAAATGGATTATGTTTTATCTAACAATGCATTTACTGAGAATCTGAAATGGTATCCACGGTTTGTAGGGTCTATATTATATCCTCAAACGCTGAAAAAAGCGAACGCTGATTGATTGAACTTATTTTCGCGAAACTGCAAAATATCGAAGCAGCAGAAACTCAAATGTTTTCCTAGGGAAAGTATTCGGTTGTCCGTTTCTGTTGCTTCGGTATTTTCAGTGTTATGGTGGAAAGTTACTGGTTGGATTCAGGTAAGTGTGCGATTGTGCGGATGTGAGTGTTAGGGTGATTTAGGTGAGTTAGGGTTAGGGTTCGGGTTAGTTGTGTGTCCGATTGAGTGGACATGAGGGTTAGGGCGGATTTAAGTGAGTTAGGGTTAGGGAGCGGGTGAGGTGAGTGTGCAATAGTGACGGCCCTTAGGGTTAGGGTTTGGGTTAAGGTAAGTGGGTAGTTAGTGGTGTGTGCATAGTTTAGTGTAGGGTTAGGTATCAGATTTTAGGTGTATATATGTGGATTTCTGTTTGTTTGGTGTGCTTGTGTTGTGTGTATGTGTTTTGGATCAGCGATTTTTTTCCCTGGGAAAAAAATCGCTGATCTGACAGTTCGAGATTGTAAGCTTTTGGTTAAATTAGGTCGATCAATCAGCGTTTGCTTTTTTAAGTGTTCGATGATATAATATAGACCCGGTTTGTAGATGATGTCTTTTTGTTGTGGGATGGCACTATTGAACATCTGAATGACTTTATTGCATATCTGCATACTACTGCTAGTTTCCTTAAATTTACACATAAATATTCTTATAGTGACATTGATTTCTTGGATATTAAGATTAGTAGAGGGGAACTACACAAAATACACACACGCCTTTATAGAAAACCGGTTAGGAGAAATAACATCCTACATAATAGTAGTATGCACAATCGACATGTAAAGAAAAATGTCTTGAAGGGGCAGGTCTTCAGAACAATGAGGCTTTTCAATGATGATGTCGATCTGGAAAGGGCACTACCAAATCTTAAAGTTGAATTCCTTAGTATGGGCTACAAAGCTGCAGAGATAGATAGCTGTATCACAGAAGCCTGGAGGGAAAGCCAGAATAGATGCAGGCCATACTATGAAGAAGAGACTCCACTTGAAATAAACTCAAAAACAAATAGAGTGAAGCCTGGTGATGACTGCGGTGGTGGTGCTGCGGTAGCGTTGTCGCCTCACAGTAAGACGTCCTGTTCGATTCTCAGCTAGAGCGTCTTCTGTGTGGAGTCATGCGTGAATGGGCGTACCTTCGTTGAAGGTTGTGCGTCAGGGCCGGCAACTCGGCACATAAAAATCTACTGCCAATCATTAGCGGACCGGAGTTCTGCTGTGGCGAACCTTAACCAGGAAAAGCCGAAAGACACAACAACAACATCCCTTAAAAGGCATCTTTGCTATAATCTAAATAAGATCCAAGGAATTCCTTCAGAAAGAAATGGTACACATAAATGCAGAAATTGTAGTGCATGTAAATATGTATATACTGGTGAATCTTATCAACACCTTATATTACACTTTAATTTTGACTTTAATTTTTACGCTGATTGTAGGACAAAAAATTTGGTTTATTTCAGTTTCTGTAAGATATGTTATGCATACTACATTGGTAAAACCAATCGTATGCTGAAAGACAGGATGCTTGAGCACTACAGGGATGTACAGAACACAAAAGAAACTAGTGCCTTGGCACAATATGTTTTAAAACAAGGAATGAATCATAGCTTTAGCTTCTTTGCATTAGAAGTGTTAGCTGAAGGTATAAGGGGAGGAGACTTTAAAAACAAAACTGAAGTGGCAGAGCAAAATTGGATAATTAAACTTCAGGCAGACAGACCTCTGGGACTGAATGCCAAAGTTTGCCTAAAACCCTTCTTGAAAGAGAAACCTTTGAAGCATTAAAGTATGATGAAACACTAAACTGTTATTTTTAAAATAATTTTTAAAATTTTTTTTAAGTGCTTGACAATGTGTCTTTAATTTGTTAATTGATTTGTGATGTCATTAATTGATATGGTTTTAAAATGCTTCTGTTTTTTAAGCAAATGTATGTATGATGAAGTGGTGAATACTGTGAAAGCACTAACATAATACATTTTGTTATTTTCTTTTTCCTGCTGTGAGTAACTGAAACTGTTTCTTATTTATTTTCCACTGTTTTGCTGCTGTTGATTACACTCCAAGTGTAAGTTGTTTTCTTTTTTGTTTACTCCTGTTTTGCTGGCTTGTACTTGGACATGGCAGAAGGGGATGCTGCTAACATCCAAGTTGAACTTCCATATAATCCTTCATCAAGTAAGAATAGTTCTATTAACATTACATGCCACTGGGCTAATGTTTTGAACACTAGCATTAATCCTTTGCTGCAGAATGGAATTCTATCTCACTCTGTTCCAGAGATACAACATGAGAATATGTATGCAAGCTTCCATGAGAAGTACCGGGCATTGGAGAATAAACTATATAAATATAAGCACTTACAATGGCAGCACTTTCACTTTGAGGCTTCCTTGTAGCACAAAGTTGTACCGAGAGGTCTCAGGGTGCTCACTATGCCTATCTATGGACAGACTTATCCAGGGCTACTTAAAGACTGGCAACTGTTGAATCTTGGACTTAGTGCACAATATATGCAGCTCCTTATTAAATTATTTCTGCCACAAGAAAAAGAGCTGCAAGAAGAAATAAATAACTTGCAGAATGAGATACTTGACAGCTATTCAGAAGATGTAATAGGAGAGAAACTTGATGTACTTTGTGATAATATTTTATCAAATGAGAAGAGGCTACAGGCAATTAAAATACATAAATCGCAGAGAGACATCAATGATTTTGAAAAAGGGGTGTTTTTTTCCTGGCCCATGAGCAGAAATGCTACTGATTCGCAGCCTGTAGATCAGGAAATGAACAGAAGGGTTGAACAACCAATAGAAGCATCGAGGGAAGTACCAGCGTCTAATGTTGTAATGGAAGCACCAAATACATTGGCTACTAATACTAGTGACATTACAAATATGCAAATTGAGCCCACTGAGTCCACACAGTCAGTACAAGTGATTAATAAAGCCAGTGCTAATAATCTCTCTAATGAGAGAGTTGTGAGACCACAGATTGTTGCATCGGCTTCTATAGTGGCAAAGCAGTCAGAAACACACATGCAATCAAACAGAATTTTTTTTTTATTAAAAGACCCTCTCCCTATATGAGAACAATCTAAGAGCAGAGGGAGGAGAGGGAGACTGCAATGGCTACAGAGCACCAACACTTCAGACAGCCAGGAACGGAGATAGAAGAGACAGGTTTAGTAATAAACATCCTATTCACTAACTGATAATCAACTTTCTGTACTGTCAAAAGGTCTTAATTTTATACCTGCTCAAAGAACAGATTTGGTGGAGGTGCTGAAATGTCTAAAGTTGTTTGGGCGTAATTTGAACTTAAAAGCTTTATTTAAGGAAGAGACATCTATGTATGAAGTTTTTAAAAAAACATGTACTTTCATTCCACCTGTACACCCTATGGTAGAGACTTTCATTGGAATGTGTGAGAAACAAATTAGGGAGAAATTAGCTGGACAAGGTAAAGCTAAGTTTTATAACATGTCAAAGGCTGAACACGATGCACTACATGAACTAAAGAATATATCTAGTGCTGTTAGTAGACCAGCTGACAAGGGAGGGGGGGTTGTGGTCTTAGACAAAGACCTCTACTTACAGCAGATGAACATTTTATTAAATGATGTTGACACATACTTGAATGGATCTGGTTCCACTGTGAAAGGGATTATTGAGAAGGTCTCTTTTTTCTGGTATTTGACCTACTGATTACCAATTTGATTAATGAACCTTTATTTGAATACTTTAATGTAGAATATCCATTAATTCCTAACCTGTATGGACTGCCCAAAGTACATAAACATCTGAATATACCGCCTGTGCGTCCTATAGTATCCAGCAAGGGCTGGGTGACTGAACCTCTATCTATTTATGTGGAAAATAATCTACATCCCTTTCTAGATCAATGTGTCACTATACTGAAGGACACCAAGGCATTTCTACAGAATTTGCATATACAAACATGTAACCTACATACTGATTATTGGTTTGTGACGATGGACATAGAATCTTTATTTACCGTCATTCCCAATGAATGGGGACTATCTAGTATCAGGAAGTTTCTGAACAGTAAGAATTGGAATGACAGGAAGGTTTCTCTTATTTGTACGCTGTTAGAACTAATACTTGACAACAATGTTTTTACATTTAATAATGAATTTTACCTGCAGGGGGTTGGAGTAGCTATGGGCACACCATGTACGAACAGCTATGCTAACCTTTGCTTATTTCAATGGGAAATGGATTATGTTTTATCTAACAACGCATTTACTGAGAATCTGAAATGGTATACACGGTTTGTAGATGATGTCGTTTTGTTGTGGGATGGCACTATTGAACATCTGAATGACTTTATTGCATATCTGCATACTACTGCTAGTTTCCTTAAATTTACACATACATATTCTTATAGTGACATTGATTTCTTGGATGTTAAGATTAGTAGAGGGGAACTACACACAATACACACAGGCCTTTATAGAAAGCCGGTTAGGAGAAATAACATCCTATATAATAGTAGTATGCACCCTCGACATGTAAAAAAAAATGTCTTGAAGGGGCAGGTCTTCAGAACAATGAGGCTTTTCAATGACGATGTGGCTCTGGAAAGGGCACTATCAAATCTTAAAGTCGAATTCCTTAGTGGGGCTACAAAGCTGCAGAGATAGATAGCTGTATCACAGAAGCCTGGAGGGAAAGGCAGAATAGATGCAGGCCATACTATGGAGAAGAGACTCCACCTGAAATAAACTCAAAACAAAAATAGAGTGAAGCCTGGTGATTTTAGGGTCACCCTGCCATACTCCAGTGATATTAACAGTATATGTGATATTGTGAAAGCTAATTGGAACATTCTAAGAACGGTAGATGAATTTGAAAATGTGGTAGGTGAAACACCGTGCTTTTTGTTTAAGAACAACACATCCCTTAAAAGGCATCTTTGCTATAATCTAAATAAGAACCAAAGAATTCCTTCAGAAAGAAATGGTACACATAAATGCAGAAATTGTAGTGCATGTAAATATGCATATACTGGTGAATCTTATCAACATCCTGTATTGCACTTTAACATTGACTTTAATTTTTACTCTGATTGTAGGAGAAACAATGTGGTTTATTTCAGTTTCTGTAAGATGTGTTATGCATACTACATTGGTAAAACCAATCGTATGCTGAAAGACAGGATGCTTGAGCACTACAGGGATGTACGGAGCACAAAAGAAACTAGTGCCTTGGCACAACATGTTTTAAAACAAAGAATGAATCATAGCTTTAGTTTCTTTGTATTAGAAGTGTTAGCTGAAGGCATTAGGGGAGGAGACTTTAAAAACAAAACTGAAGTGGCAGAGCAAAATTGGATAATTAAACTTCAGGCAGACAGACCTCTGGGACTGAATACCAAACTCTCCCTAAAACCCTTCTTGAAAGAGAGACCTTTGAAGCATTAAAGTATGATGAAACACTAAACTGTTATTTTTAAAATTGTTTTTTAAAAAAATTTTAAGTGCTTGATAATGTGTCTTTAATTTGTTAATTGATTTGTGATGTCATAAATTGATATGGTTTTAAAATACTTCTGTTTTTTAAGAGAATGTATGCCTGATGAAGCGGTGAATACCGTGAAAGCACTAACATAATACATTTTGTTATTTTTCTTTTTCCTGATGTGAGTAACTGAAGCTGTTTCTTATTTATTATTCACCTCAAATTTGCCTTTGGTAGACTTTATTTGTCATCTGAGATGTTTGATTAGTTTGATGAGAGTGCTTTTATCCTGCTGAGTGCTGCACCTCCTAATTTTTGCCATGATTTACTTCCTTCTGTTATATAGCATATTGATTTTGAGATTCCACCAGGGTGGCTTGTTTTTTGAGTTAGTTCTGTACCTCTTCCTGGTGAGTATAGCTGCCTCTATGCAGCTATTAATATGCTTGTACAGGGTTTCTGTGAACAGTTCTGCATAGGCAGCAGTGTTCTCAGAGTTTATGAAGGCTTGACATTTTGCTGGGTTATCACTTAATAGCAGGAGGTTAGCCTTAAAGTAATTCCTGAATATTCCAGGTTTAGCTGGGGGTCCAGGTTTTATTTTTACTTCAAAGGAGACCATTCTGTGGTCTGACCTTACCAGGGAAGACGTTACAGTAGGAGATGTGCAGCAATCTCCCATATTAGTGAGGAGCAGATCCAGTATGGCTGCACCACCTTGTTGGTGTATTGACTATTTGGTTCAGGGAGTTTGTGTTTACAAAATCCAGGAATATCTGTGCCTGTACATTTGGTGTCATATAGGATTCCCAGTTAAGAGTGGGGTAATTAAAGTCACCGTGAGTATGGTATTGGGATGGATGGTTAGTGTTTCTAATAAGTTTCAATACATGCTATGGGTTAATTGGGTCATAGAGGGGAACCTATAGCTGGCAAGGAAGTGATATTGGATTTTGCCTATGGTGATTTGAACATGGAGCGCCTCAAGTGCATTGTCCTGTCTGACCAGCCTTCAGGTATATTTATTTTTGATGTAAATAGATACACCTCCATCTTTAGCCCCTGTCTGTGTAGTAGGTGGTCTTGTGTGTGGAAGGCATTATAACCTTGCACTGTTGGTGTGCTCTTCGCGGCTTTAAACCATGTCTCAGTGACCGCACAGATATCAGCATTCTCTGGGGTGAAGAGAGCTTCTAGGGAGTGGAATTTTTTGTTTAGATTCCTAGCACTGAGCAGTAATACCTTTAAATTTTCTTGGTTTTGATTTGCTATGTTGGAAGTGCTTTCAGTTTGGCATTGCCTAAAAAAGGCACTATGGGGGAAGACAATATTTTACGTAATATTCAAAAGCCTACAGGAGAGAGGTGCAGACCACCCCTGGTAAAGCAGCATGGTCTGTTGACCATCTCCTTCCAAGCTGACAAATATTGTACCCCTTTAGAATGACACCAGAAAACTAAGTCAATTATTAAAGTTGATCATCTTTTGTTCATATGGTGGCATTGTCCTTGGAGAAGTAAAATGCTGCTCAGTGTTAGGCATGTACCAGCCCAAGACACATATTCTGAGAGCTCCATGATGTCTCTCTTCATATAGTCTAGGGAGGTACGTCTCAGATCAATTATTCCCAAATGGACTGAGTCATACTTGTACTTATGGTCCAATGATCTGAGTGTGTTTGTAATGTGGCGGATCCTAGCCCCTGATAAGCAGCTGACCGTGGCTTTCTCCTTACTCTGCCTGGTGAGAGGGACATCAGTGTGTCTCACGGTGGGGTCTCCAATGACCAGGATGTTGGACTGTGTGGTGGCTTGCCTTATGGACTTAGAGGTAGAGGCTCCATGAGATGTGTCTTTATGTGTTGAAAGAGTGCATTTGGGGCTGCTGAAGGTATTTGTTAGGTGTACTTCATCTAGGAGATCTTTGTGGTTTAGGAAGGTAACATTTAAGTGCTTCAGCATATGTGGGTCTATATGTCTGCTTTGAATTGTGTGTGATGGGTACAGCATGTATACTACTGACAACCTTATTGACATTAGGAGTACTTTTATATGAAAGCTTTGCCTCCAGTGACATTGTGTAAATACATCTCTCACATATCATATCAGTTTGTTTGAGAATTAACTGGTTGTCTGTAAATTGCCTCGGTATGCCCATATCCACCAAGATGGTAATGGAGATAGTGGGGAAGTTCATATCCATGGCAGCAGACCCTTTTTTATTGATTAGATAGCAGCAGTGAGAATATAAAGCAATGTCAGGCGTATTCAGTTTGCATTGTGGGCACAGTGCTTGTCACTGCAAACTAGTCGTCGTGTGCAACTAGGTATTGGAAAAAATTCAATTCTGTTTTTACAGGAAAAATGTCACTCAAGGTGTCTGAGTCTGTACAGGGCATGGCCAAACACTTGAGGGGAAACTTAATACATAGACCCTGAAAATTTAATGATGAAGTATTTAAGCAGATATTGTAAAGTTAGAAACAAATCGAGCAGTACTTACTGAAAACAAAGAATTAGCTTGTCAAGAATGATGAAAAGAGGGGAGTCACGTGAATGGCTACTGTTTGGCTACTACTAGTGCTGTTCTCACCACAGCTTCACTCTGCTGGGATACAATGCTCCTTTGCTTCTTCTCTCACCAGAAGTAAAATGTTAACACCAATCTTAAGATGAGAAGCAGGCCACAGCCTGTTTGGTGATCCACAGTATTATCCCAAATAATGCAAGGTTCTGTAGGCTGGCTGTAGCCTTTTCCTGATAGATGCCTTGAATAGCAACCAGACCAATCAGGAACGTTAAGCACCGACACTCACTGTCCAACCAGAAACAATCAGGAATCAACGCACTCTGCTCCTTCTCTCTCTAGGAGCAGAATATAAGCACGAATTCCAAGCTGTCACCTATGAAGCAGTTATTAGGGGGTCTATATTGTTTTAGGGAACACCTCTTCACCAACACATAATGAATAAATGCACTAAAGTACGATCATTCAGAACAGCAATTTCTTTCCCTGGGAAAGAAATTGCTTAGCTATCCCCATAAGTTTGGCCTTTTCCCCACTGTAGTGCGATCTCGGAGTTGGTATATTTAGTTAGGGGGGGGAGTGTGTGGGTGGCACAGCCCCCCACATTATGTTTTTAATTATGTTTTTTTTTTTTTTAGACAAGTGATTTCTTTCCCAGTGAAAGAAATCGCTGATGTCAGTGTTCGCAGTTTTGTGCATTCGCTGTTTATGAGGTGTTCGCTGAAACATCTTTTCGGTTATTCAATATAGACCCATTATTAGGCTTTCTGGTGATCAGCAGTCTCCAGGAAATAATGTCCCTGTGCTCCTTCTCTCACCAGGAGAAAATGAAAGCACTAATCCCAAGATTACTACTGAGAGGTAGAATGTGGGCTCTCCAATAACTGGTGGTCTTGCAATATATGTTTAAAGGTAAGTTGAAAAAATGGATTAATAATATAAACATACTGCAGTCTGCAGTTAGATATAAAAAAGGGGATAAGTAAAGTTTCAGCTGTCTAAGTGGAGAGCCACTAATTTTAAAAGAGCAAGATAGATTGAAAGGTGTGGGCACTTTTGTTTTCTGGCTATATGGAATGCAGTGGGATGGCCAATAAATTTCAATAGTTGAAAGGGAGTGATTTCACAAAATGATAATTTTGTGCTTACGCATAACAGCCAGTGAAAGGGGAGAGGGAAGGAGATATGTGGTCAAATTTACATAAGGGGCAGGCAATTAGAAAGACAATTGTGTTTAAGAACACAACAGCAATAGGGTGAGAGGGTGGGAAAAAATCTGTGTGACTCACAGTAGACACAACTGTGGTCTCTTACCAAGTTTTAATATTCAATTCAAAGGAGAATACAAGTAAAACACAGTGTAAAGAAAACAAATCACAGTATGCAAAATAGAATAAGGCAATAAAATAATACAAAATACAAGAAATCAAAAGCAAACTAACCTTTCCCTCATAGCAAGTTTTGTCAGCGTCTCAGCGAGCTTTTCCAGTAAAACTTTGAAATATTTTATTTTATCCATTAAATAGAAGGGTTAGTTCCAAGCTCCACCCCTCAGCTCACAGATAATTAACCTTAACTGACCTGTTCTGACTTCTGTGTGGCTCCTTAATTGACCTGTTCTAATGTGTGACTCACAAGAGACACAGCTGTCTCTTACCAAGTTTTGATATGCTATTCAAAGCAGAATACAAGTAAAACACAGTGTAAAGAAAACAAATCACAGTATACAAAATAGAAGACAATAAAGTAATACAAAATACAAGGAATCAAAAGCAAACTAACATTTCCCTCACAGCAAGTTGTGTCAGAGTCTTGATGAGCTTTTCCAGTAAAGCCATTACAATGTACACACACACACACACACACACACACACACACACACACACACACACACACACACACACATGCATATACATATAGCTTTGCTATCAAAATTGCGATAGCGAATGACAGAACATATTCCATTCATTGGCATGAATCACAACACTGAAAAATGAAGAGGAAGAAAGGCAGTATGTCAAATTTAATCCCTATTATTCAAATTTGGCATTATTCGACATATACCTTCCCCTGCACTTTTCAGAACAGCAACAGATGTAGTTTGTAGCAGTACATACATACTGCACAACACAGAAGTGCCTGTTTTTGCAGAGGGGCAAGCCCGCCTGTGCCCCCCACACCCCCCGCAAATTATATATTCCAGCTCCGTGATCACACTACAGTAGAGAAAAGGGTAAATTTCCTGACCCGCACTGTACTGCATCCTCTAGTCCTAAGGTGGACCACATACATGTGAATGCACACTGCATTTGCTGAACCTGTGACTCAAACGCATGTATTTCGGTAACATGGAGGTCAGCCAACTGTTATCCGACATTCTGTGTACGCCAAACCTACACTCGTCATTTTGATAGTAAACCATAAATATATATATACATACACACACACACACACACACACACACACACACACACACACACACACACACACACACACATACATATATGCAGAATTTAGTAGAACAAGCCAACAGTTTTGCAAGTAATAAATGCAAGAACTACCAGGTATCTGAACGATTGATGCAGCTTAAAATAACAACATTGTAGGAAATCTCACATTCTTCCAGTATTCAAAAGATAAAAGTCTGGAATTTTCTTATAATTTTCAGAAAAAATAGGAAGTTAGTGTCCCTGTTCATTTGTCATTTCCCATAGGTCATGCATGCAAAACTAGATATATTATTTGACACAATAAGTTAAAATTAAGTCAATAACAGTAGTTTTTAACTATGATAGCAGCAGATGTTTTCCATTCATTTTGATAGATATTTATGTGCCTTAAAGTGATCTACATTTGCATAGTCATAGAAGATTAACATAATTATCCATTCTTTTTTTACCCATTTTTGATAAGGCCGTGTATTGTATTAATGTCAGTCACATTTCACAGTTGTAAGATCTTTACACTTAGTGCTGTAGCTTTAGTACCTGTGTAAAAAAGATGATTCAAACATTTTTTCTCTGGTTGACATGTTTACTGATTGTTTTAATTCCTGGCATATAATCATTACAAGAACATTAGGAGTACACTCCTGGAACAGGTAGTCCAGTTTATTAACAGGAAATTAAAGTCTTCTATGATTATCAGGGTCTATATCATAAGATCGAAGAATAAAAACATCGACTTACCTTTCATTGACACGACAGTCGCGAAGCTGCAGTTTATCGGATGTCCAAATCACTGATTTCATTCCGATTTCTTTCCAAAGGGAAAGAAATCAGTAGGCCAACAACTAACACCAAATAAAAATAAACACATTTAAGTGTGGGGCTTTGGCCCCACATCCCCCACCATGGGGGGGGATGTGCCCTCTACACCCCCCAACTAAATATTCTAACTCAAAGATTGCACTACAGTTGGGGAAAGGGCAGATGTAACAGAACGGCCATCCGATTGATTTCCCTTGGAAAGAAATCGGTGATTTGGCCATTTGATAAACTGCAGCTTCGACATTTCTCTGTCGATGAAAGGTAAGTTGTTGTTTTCATTCTTTGATCTTATGATATAGACCCAATTATCAGGCCACTATACAAACTATAATATACACAAAATATAATTGAAGGGACTGTAGGTATGTTTATCATTCATTTCCTGAAGCGAACGATACTCTGTAATGAGCATACATAGGAGTTTCTTATGTTTCTGCATATTTATTGTTATAATTGTAGATATTATATTCATGCAAATGTCTTCTACATTAAGCCTTTCTTTTACAAAAATGATTATAATGCTTCACTTTTATACTTCCCATTTTGTGAACTGCTTGAAATATGCATCATTGTTTCAGTTTTGCAATTTGAATCAGGTTTCAGCTATTCTATGGACATTAGTCTTTGTGCAAACAGTGCATTAATAATTAAAACTTTAGGTACAAAACTGTTTACTGACAAAGTTATTTAATAGGTCAGATTCTTATACTGAGCATAATTGACAGTATAATCCCCGAGAAAGGGTCCACGCATTTTAATTCCATTAATACATTTTTACACCACTAATAGATTTAACTATTTCATGCACTGGCCTACTGGTTATACTGTATACCACTGCATCCAGTCAATTCTGAATTTTTGGAAATGCTTTTTGATAGCTTGGTTGTGTACTTGTGGACTGGTGAGGTCTGCTTATTTGCAGACTCTGTTATTAGCAAAACTCAGTGTGTTTTACCAGAAGAACATGCAGCTATTCTAGTACAAGAAACCTTGTCTTAGTCATCCGCATTTCCTTCATATTTTCATAGGTTCATAGGTGCAATTGTTGAGCTTGAGACCTATAAACCTAGCCCACACTAACATTTTGTACTATATATATATATACATATAAAATGTGTGTGTGTGTGTATGTGTGTGTGTGTGTGTGTGTATATATATATATATATATATATATATATATATATATATATAAATAAATAAATATATATATATATATATTATATATATATATATATATATATATATATATATATATATATATATATACATATACATATATATAAATATATATATATATATATATATATATATATACATTATACATATATATATATGTATATGTATATATATATATATATATATATATATATATATATATATATATATATACATTATACATACATATATGTATATATATATATATATATATATATATATATATATATAAAGATTATTATTTCTGAAGGAAGTTAATGACTAATTACTTCTGAACGCAGAAGAAAGCTGACTTTATAATTTGGAAAGGTGCTGTATAATTTAACTGTCACTTTTTTTACTATTATTCGTATTTATCATTATATTAGTTTCCCTGATCTAATGTTAGCTTTCCTAGTGAGACATTCTATCCATATAGTTTCAAATAAAAGTGGATCAGAAATTGCCCTTTATACCATGTAGAAGTTACCTGCATTTAACCTATAGCAAATGACATAATGACACTTCCTAAAGCTTTTATGAGTAGTTCAAGTTTTCCAGCTGTCTGAATTATTTTTCCTTTTCAGCTTGTTTTAAGTAGCACTCTGTCATGAATCTCAGTATCGGATACAGATATGTACATTTTATTACTTGAGAAGCAGAATAGAACATGTCTGTATACAGAGGTGCCTGCGTTTACTTTTACTGTAAGGCCAAAAGCACAATTACTATTTTTTCTTTCTTGACTTCTTTTTCTTGTTGTATACTTGTAACTGTTCCCAACATAAAAAGCATGAGTCTGAACAGTGGAATTTAGCAAAGGGTTGATCATGATTGAAAACGAGAAGAGCTAGTCTTAAAGCATTTGACATCAGCAGCTATAGTGTCTAGGCCATTTAATTCAGCATAGTGTGTCATAGCATTTATAGAATTACACAGTGACTTTAGGAATCAATATTATATGAGTAATGACAGCTAATAATCAGGAAGATATATATTTAATATGGATTTTACTCTTTTGGTAATGATATACACGCTTAAAAGGTTTTGCAGTTAGCTCAGAGGATTATGGATATGGGGAAATAACAACAGGCTTCATCCTGTAGTCCATGCATTGCTTCCTTCACTCTCCATTTGCCTGCTGTGTGAATGAGCAAGTTACTTAACCAAACATTGCTCTTGGGACACATGGAAAAGAAGTGAGTCTACCTGGTTAACAAATGAATAAAATATATAAAAAAAATATGTTCAGAAGTTACAAATTCATATAGATTAAATGATTCTTAATAATGGTTTATAGTGCCTAGAGAAGCCTGTATGTAGTGGGTTTACCTGGTTAACAAATAAATAATATAAATAAAAATATATGTTCAAAACTTGGAAATTTATGTAGATTAAATGTTTCCTAAAGCTGATTTATAGTCACTAGATTCATTTCTGTTTTTCTTCTTTTTGTTAATTGTACACAAAAAAAGACACCTGGAGCTGACTAAAATACATCAGATTTAAGCATATATTTTAAATCTGCCAGTGGGAAATTTAGATTGCAAAATCATTTTATAAAAACAAGTTAAGCTTCCAGGAACATTTTGTGGCATGACTGATTACATTTTTTGTAATGTTCAGTTTTGTAACTTTTGCCACCATGGCACCATATATTTAAATGGGGCTCATTAAAATCTCAAAAGAGAATTCAACTCTTTGTGGAATAAAAAGATATAAGTGCCTTGTGATAGGCAGTATGTGCTATGACCTGGGAGACCATCATTCCTTGTGTCAAAAGTGGTTAGAAAAATGCCAAAGTAATCAGTTTTATTCATCATCATGCTCCTATACTTTCTGATAAAGTAGAATTCCCTTGATATTTCTAAAATTGACAAGCAACTACAAGACACGGTCTCCGATCACCAGGCAGACAATAATGGATGCTTGCTGTCAATGCAATTCAATGACAATTGAAAGGTAGAATGTTATTCCTGCTTAAAATTATTCCCCTTCTGTGCAGCTTTCTGTTAGCATTTCAAAAGATATCATTTCTATAACAAAGGTGTCTTCTTTGGTAGGTGTAGTTACTAGTATAAAGCAGAATTTATCCAGGGAGAATACTAAAATAAAATCATAATAAGTTGTTTGAGAATCAGCTTATGAAAAGTCTTTTCTGAAAAGGAAGAGAACTTATACAGCATCAAATAATCTATAATACAAACATAGGCAGGAGCATGTCTAGAAATGATTTATTTGCACTATATAGGAACACTCATCCATCCTAAGATAAGGCAAAATGTAAACCATGAGTGCCCTCAATACAAAGAAGAATAAATTGAAACACTTATAATACTGTATGTTGCCATAGTGACTTGGAGTGTAGCATATCCATTTCTTACGGAAATACAATACCCTTTTTATAATAGCAACTCTTTTTATCTGTTTAAAAAACAGATATATACATTTTAAATGGGGATATAGGTAAAACCAGGACATGTTATAAAAGGGTCAACAGAGTATTGTATGAACTAACCAGAAGGGAAAAAATAGCTTATCCAAAATTCATGTAATCCTTAGTTGATTTTAAAACCATTCATATTATTTATTCTCATATTTTACATACACGCTTTTCATAGATTTACTGCATATGAAATGTTACAAACTAAACAACACAAGGATGTTAAAAGTTACTTGTTGTAGCTTATACACTAAGCAGAATCAAAACCCATTTCTTCATGCAAACACCTTGTGCACTGTGTTACATTTTGGCTCGTAAGATTACTTTTTTCAGAGTAAAACTGTCTCAATCTGAACCCATGACTGCATATAAAATATATTAAATTTATTTACACTTAAACTATCTACTATTACTTAACATAATGGTTGTTACAATGAGCGTGCTAGAAAAGACCAATCACTCAGACTGCATACACAAATTTTAGAAATGCAGGCACATGCAGGTGATCTACAAGTGATCAGGTCCCAGGTGCTCGATATGATATCCACTGTTTTAAAGTTATGGTCATGAGGGTCTTGTAGCTCGGGTAGACTGCTGCTCATGCTGAAACTCAAATATGAGTTTAAATGAGTTAAAATATGAATTTAAATATCCCCAATAGTAGATTGCAGATTGCAAATTGAAATGCTGAAGGGTACTAATTCTTTCTTTATTGCAATCCTTATTAATCTTGATTAATCTAGAAGCATTAACTGAGGGTCCCCAAAGCCAGCAATAATAATCTTAGGTATAGTGGAGGCCTGTAGTTCTAAATTACAGAAACTTTCATCACTTGTTATTATGTTATTCCCCCCACTATGTGAGCACTTATTTGGCATTCATTTTTAAATTGATCAGATTAAATATTTTTGCTGTTTTTATAATCTGGGCAAAACAGTGGGAACTTCTAGGATTCAAACTACCTGGTATTCATCATTTTGGTGGTTGCTGTAGCCCTCTTGTTTTGCACCATATTTAAAATGTGAAAATGCTGCAGCATACCAGGGGTGATAATGAATTTCTTCCAGCTATGTTTTATTCTCAAAAACACAGCTTTTAAAGGAACTGACAGTGTTTTGAATATCTCCTTACAGCCCATGCAAAATGTTGAATCATTTCTCCAGATGCTAATAGCTGGTACTTTAAGCCACACAAGTTATTTAACTTAAAACAACAATCCATGTATCCTTATAAAAATTATAAAAAAGTATCTTGATGCAGTTACATGCTGGTCAGAGACTGAATTTCTGAGATTTCTACTTAGGAACTATGCTAGAACCAGCTGTAATATTGTATTGAATGTAAAATTACACCAACATAACTGCTAACACCAATACCATCTTACACGTCTAAGAAAAACATTATTAGATCTCAGATGGATAGGATACTCAGGTTAACCCCAAATAAAAATACACTTTCTGAGAGAACTGACACATTTTGGATAGTTGTAATAATCTCACTTTGATTCATTAGTCTGGGCCTATAATTAGAGAATACGTGAGAAATATGCACTTTATTTCCACAGTACAATATGTGTACAGAATGAAGAAGATATGTTACCTAATTTTTTGCATATAAGCTGTCCTTTTAAGCAATATATATGTTGTATTAGAGATATAAATACTAACCAGAAGATGCTGAGTTGAAAAAACATAGTGCAAGAAGTTGTTTGGAGAGCACTAAAATGTATAGCTCCGAAAAGAGATATCATTAAGACCATTTACAGTAAAACAGTCTGACATATATCAATGTTACGTAATGTAGTACATCATGATTCATAGAAATGCACCCTTTAGTTGAAGTCTAATGGTTTTATATATCCTGTGACTAAATTATTTCAATTATTATGTAGATTATAATGGTAAAATGATTATTTAAATTGCACAATATTCCAATTGTACTCTTTGAATGCAAGCAGTGCTGCATAAAGATGTATGAATGGCCATATGAAGATATGCATGCAACAAATAAACAGAATAAAGACCGTGTTTTGTTTAAACACACTGCTAAAGGCAAAGGTTAACATTTATTTCCAATAATATCTTGGTTCCCATGCCTAGAGATGAATTAGAATTTAAGGAATGTAAGTGGGAAAGTATATTGCAGACAGTCCATCCATAAGGTTTAAATGATCTGATTTGTATCAAACCAATGCTGCAGATTAGATCATTAAGGCATTATGTAATGTATAAAATGGGATGTGGTTAGTCTGGGGATTTAGTTTGCGGAAGCACAATGGTGAAAGTGCTTCCTGAAATGCTAAAACCAGATTTAAGCTTTATTTATGTTTTATTTTATTCAATTCAATCACTGAAATATGTAGTTTTTCTCTTATTATTTGGCTTTACTAAATATGTAAATGTCTGTGCTGCTCTTGTTGTGCTTTGTCACCTGTGTCATGAAAAATTTGAAGAGCAACCAGCCAAAAACTAAACTGTGTTGAAACCTGGAAGGCTATAATTGCACCCCAGTAATAGTCACCCTCTAAGATTCCCAAGATTTGCTAGGCATTTTCAGTCAGTGGCTTAGATGATCCATCTGCAGTGCTCTGCAAAGCTAAGCATCACCAGCCTAAGATGAAGGTGTGTTAACATACACAAACTAAAAGTAGACTGTTGACATATTCTACTAATTAAACTCCATGGATAACTTTCATATTCTTAAGCACAACTAAAGTAAGAATGATTAGTCCATGTTTTCTGACTGTGATCTTGGTCTACTCTTCCAGACAATAATGATAGAAACTGCCCACATACAAAGATCAGTGGTTGCTAGTGCCAGTGGGGTAGAAGTTTTTGTCATGACTTCATCAGCAATAACTGAAGTTCAGCTGGCAAGCCCAAGGCTGCAGGCATTAGCAGGGGTTTCTAGGAAATGAGAGGCTGTCACTGGCTTTGCCATCAGAGTAGGATTTTTTTTTTTTTTTTGGTGGGGGGGGGGGGTCTCTTGGCATACCTCCAGTTGACCAACAGAGTTCAGTGCACTATTGCTCATCTGTCTTGTTCCCACTACTGCCTCATGAGGCTGAGGCTGGGACTGTCTCACCTGCTTGATAAGGTGAAGTGGCAAAAAAGCCACCAGCTGACAGCATTACATTTGCTGTCCTGCATGCCAGGGTTTTCTTAACCCATACACCCTACATGGTGACATTGTGCTTGTGAGGCTGGGTGGGCAGTGAGGCATGACCTGTATGTACATGGCCACCCTGGGTCTCAGTGTGACTTCGTCTTCTTGGCTATCCAACATTCCTAGTAATTAATTACTCAAAACTTTGACTTCTACCAGGTCTTAATGAGAGATTTAACTATGCTACCATAGTCTCTCTCATCCCAAACTAAGGACACCCATCCTTCCTCCCAAACTGTCAGTCGACTGAGTCGCTAATCAATGCTAGGCCACATCCAGGGGGACAGTGTGAGGAAACAGCAGTTAGAGAGCAGCTCTTAATGGATAACATAAGGCCACCTCCACAGAAAAACAAGTTCCAGGGCTGGATAGTGCACTCGGGCAGCAAAAACACATGTTGGAGCACCCACATTATGTGTAAGGACCAGTAATGTATGCATCACAGGTAAGGCTTAGTCACATGGGGAGAAGTAGCTTGCTGAGTGCAAAAATCCAGATTCCCTTGCATCTAAGATAACTGAGAATGTGCAGTTAGATCCTGCAAAGCAGTCTACTGCCATCTGGGAAACTTAGAGCCCATAAAATTAAAAAAAGAAAAACATCTAGCCTAGCTAAGTCTGCTTGTTCTGTCACCAAAATGCTAAGCTACAATTCCAAGCAAGCTGATACTGTGAGGCTACACACATCCTATTGTGCTTTAGCTTTATATTATACTTTCTTGAATTCTAGCACTGCTTTGGCTGTGCAATGTCCTCATGAAAGCCATTCCATACAATTATGGTCTTATTTCTGAAAAAAAGACAAACAAGACTTCTTAGATTCACCCCTGAGCTATCCCTGTTTATTTTATGTGACCCCTTATTCTCAAATATTGAAGTTGGTGCTGTACCGAATTAGAGTTTTTAATTTCTCTGAACCGCTTAAATATTTCTACCATATTAGTATAATGAAGGGTATAGCTATGAACTTAGTAGTGCTAAGTTTGCTTCCCTAAGGCCCAGTAGAGTACTCTGAGCTTCTAAGTAAGTGGCTGTGACCCCCTATTCATCCCTGAATAGAAGTACTTGTGTCTAGATTTAACTATAAAATAGAGGATCATGAGTGGGTTGCTAACCATAACTGGCTTACTATGTGTTTGAGACGTGTTCTCAATGTGAATCTTGGCATCCATGGCGAAAACACTTAAGATCAGAGACCTAATCATAATTCTTTGTAATGCATGGAGCTTTATATGTTCCATGTACAACTAGTTACAGAAAAAAAGAGTTAAGTGTTTTGCCAGCTTTCAAAGCTGTAAAGCACTTAGCAAGCACTGTCAGAAAAACAGCGTAACACACTCTCTTGTGTTACAGAAAGTCAGGGACATATTACAGGCACAGACAGCAGACAGAAACAAATCTGTTTTTTAGTCTGCTGCTGCTGTTTTCTGGTCAGTACTGGCAGATTTAACTGCCTAGTGTGATTCTCGATCTTTACAAGTTAAGCAGGGGATGCTTAGCAATTGTTAAGACTGGGTTTTGAGCTATAAATGTGCTTAACTGATTTGTCTTTTTCTAAGTATCACAGCATAACCACCATGCTCTAGGCACTACAAGGATGTTATTTACAGCTGAATGCCCTCTCTGAAAGTACACTATTGCTTTAAGAAATTTATTGTCTTGATCATTTTATTTTATACTTTGTAAAAGTGTGTGCATAGAGCCAGAGTTCTCATCTTAATTTCTCCAATTTTGTTTAATGTTATGACAAAAGTGGTTAAAGGGGGCACTGATACATGCTCTTTCACTGTATGAAGTATCACATGAAACTCAGAGCTAATAAAACAAACAGTTTAATAGTTGCATTCTCTAAGTCCCATGACAGTAAAAATAACTAGTTGACATCTTGCTCAGGAAAACTGCTTAAAGAGGTAGTATAATTTCAAAAGACAGCATATAATGCTGCAAATAATCATCAGAAATATACTACTGCTTGTTTATCTCCTGCTGATCAGAGTATAGATATTAAGCTCTGACTTATAAAAGACAACTTGCGAATGCAACAAACAAAATATAATAAATGGAAAAATTACTTATAAAAATATAATTAACTCTAATGGAATAAATAGTGCAATAAAATATACCACTAGAAATGTTCTAAGTTATCTCTTCAACATTCTGTAAAGCACAAGTAAATAAAGCCTCTGATGCATGAGCATGCCAACAATTAACCAAACATAATTTATTTTCTTAGAGGACCACAACGGACATAAGCTGAACAAGTATAGATTTTAATCATGCCATGATATTCTACACAGTCCAATCCTGCCAGCAACATAATTACTTATTACAAATTTTAATATTGTTATAACCCAAATATGGGCAGACATGCTGATGTGATATTTATTTCTTAGAAAGCTACTTCTTGCCCATAATATAGTCTGAGGGCACAACTGATGAGATTCCAATATCCTTTGTCTGTATTGTCAGATCAGAGTCCTGCTCACTTAAAATGCAAGTAGTGAGAAATGCTCTCAAGGTTAAGAATCCTCAGTAAAATATTGTCTTTTTGCAGTGAAACATACGTATGTGTTACACCATCAGAGAAAAGTCCTTACAAAAAGACAAAAAATTGCCATGATAATGTACTCATTTTAAAAAGTGATATTTTGTGAGTTTGGGGTCCTGTCTTCCTTCTTGTGTCAGTAAGTATTATATTTCCTTGTTTGCAAATCACAGCTAATAACTGAAATTGTGTTAGTGGTTTTCAGCTTGACTTACCTTCAGACCATACCTCTCAATCTCTTAGCACAAGTCATCTGGACAGAACCTAAAATAACACACAAAAACATACTCGGAGGCTCTAAATAAAAATCTGCCTAAGCAGCAGAGACCTCCAAAGCAGACACCCAAGCAACCGCTACCCCAAAACAAAACACGTGCAACACATAGCTCACAAAGCCAGTGTGCTGAACAGTCACAGCCCTTAAGGCTAAACAACACACCTGATACACTTGTAATAGGTGACTCTATCATCAGGCACACTGACGTCCCGCTCACCAGGCTGAACAAGGAGAAGGTCTTGGTGAGCTGCCTGTCGGGCGCTAGGATCCGCCACATAACACAAGCACTCAGGTCACGCCAAGGCAAGTACAAATATGATTCAGTCATTGTCCATGCTGGTGTGAATGACCTGAGACGTACCTCCCTGGACTACCTGGACCTCGGTTTTGCTCACAGAGCAGCGTCGGGCAGCGCCACCTAAACAGGTTTAAACTATTCCAGGCTCCACAAAGTCTGCTCTTCACTTTTTCCCTTAGAACTGTTCAAACTCTCAAAGTAATCACTCTATTCTCTTTCTAAAGCCCTGCACTTGCTCAGCTCTTATAAGGAAACACTAACTAACTAAAGCACTACACCCTCCTTGACTTCTTATAAGTATTAGACTCCCGATTGGTCCTTCCTGATCAAGTGAAAAATCAGTTCCCTTTCCTAATCTGATCAGTAAAAACCCAGTTCCCTATACTAATCTGGTATGTCCAAGGGTCAGTTTCAAGGTTACTCTCCAGTCCAGCTGGTGAATCTGGGAATTTTGAGGCAATGCTACAATTGTCTTATGTACACAGACAACCCTCTCCTCCTTCCAACAAACTCTAATACATGTGAGAGATGCAGTTACACAGCCAAACTGGAGGCAGAGCTCTCTCAACCCAAGACTGGCACAGTCAGTCAGGAGGAAAAGGTAACCACCCACACCACAAATCCAGTCTCACACAGACCTATTGCATCTGCATACCCAACACATAAACACACAAAAACATACTCGGAGGCTCTAAATAAAAATCTGCCTAAACAGCAAAGACCTCCTAAGCAGATATCCAAGCAACAGCCCCCCTCAACAATACCCACAAATCACATATCTCACAAAATCAGTGTGCCTCACAGTCACAGCCCTTAAGGCCAAACAACACACCAAATACACTTGTTATAGGGGACTCTATTGTCCGGCACACTGACGTCCCACTCACCAGACTGAACAAAGAAAGAGAAGGTCACTGTAAGCTGCCTGTTGGGTGCCAGGATCTGCCACATAACGCAAGCACTCAGGTCACTCCAAAGCAAGCACAAGTATGACTCTGTCATTGTCCATGCTGGTGTGAATGACCTGAGATGTACCTCCCTGGACAACATGAAAAGAGACATAGTGGAGCTCTCTGACCATGTAGCCCAGGCTGGTATGACCCTGACCTTGAGTAGCATCTTGCCCTCACCAAGAATGATGCCACAGTATAAAGACAAAATGATCAGTTTCAACAATTGGCTAAAGTATTGATGTCATTCAAAGGGGATCCAGTGTTTGTCAGCCTGGGATGACATGCTCGACAAGCCACGTTGCTTCACTAGGGACGGCTTGCACCTGTCACCCTTAGGCTTTCGTATACTGGCCAAGGCTCTTGCCACCCCTATAGTGCCTTTTTTAGGCAAGGCTCAATGGACAAACCCACCTACATAGACAACCCAAGGATACAAAAACTAAAGGTAATGCTACTCAATGCCAGAAGTCTAAACCTCAAGATGCACGCACTCAAGGCTCTCCTCAGTATGGAGAAAATCGATGTCTGTGCAGTAACAGAAACCTGGTTCAAGGCTCGTGAGAGCACCCCAGCACTACCAGGTTATAATTCATACCATGCATTTTGGCCCCAAAACTTGGACCGAAGCACAAAAGGAGGGGGAGTATCTATATTCATCAAAGATACCTACACCTCCAGGTTAGTGGCACTGCACGAAGCATCGGAAACCATCCATGTGCAACTAACAGCGGGCAAAACTGCCTTTCAGTTTGTAGCCTGCTACAGAACACCCTCCCTATTACAGGAACCCCACTTGGCATTCCTGAGAACACTGGAGAATATGAAGGTCTCTCCAAACACTATGTTATTGGGTGACTTCAACTACCCAAACATTGACTGGGAAAACTACTCAAGCCCAAACACCCTCACCCAACATTTCCTTGAATTTATAAACTCTAACGCAATGGAACAACTGGTCACCACTCCCACAAGAGGGAACAACATATTGGACCTGGTCATCACCAACATGGGGACTCTATGTTCTACACCAGAGGTAAACCCCTCATTGGTAAGATCAGACCATAAACAAATTTCCCTGGACATCCATATCCCGTCCTCACCCCCAGCCAAGGAAATCACTGTAAAGAATTTCTCAAAAGCCAACTTTGCACTTCTCAAGACTGAGGTGGAATCCTTCAAAGCCCCTTGGCCAGAGGATAATACAGCCCAATCCGCAGAATCCTTTACAAATGCATTCTATGAGCACCTGCAGGAATGCATGGATCATGCTATCCCAAATAAAACCAAGACTCACTCCTCCAAAAACAAGAGACCGGTCTGGTGGACCCCGGCCATAAATAAGCTATACAACAGCAGGAGGAAGCTACTACATGACAGAGCAGAATCCCAAAAAGGAAAGGCATCTCTGATTAGTATTAGCAAGAAACTTCGATTCCTCATAAAATCATCAAAGGCCAGTTTCAAAAGAAAAATTGCCCTAGACACTAAAGATAATCACAAGGCCTTCTTTAGTTATGTCAGGAACATGGGCGGAAACTCAGGGATATGCTCTGAATTGTTGCATAAGATACAAAATATACCGAACCTACAGACATAGCCAACATCCTGGCAGCCAGATTCAGCGCAAACTTCTCCCCCCCTTCCCCCCCAAAGGAGCAAATGCCTATCCCAACTGAATGTAACCTCCCTGACATCACAGATGCACAGGTGAAAGCTGCCCTCTCCAAAGCAAAAAACACAGCATCTATGGGACCGGACGGTGTTCCAGGCTGCGTCTTACACGAGCTCCAAGAAGAACTGAACCCTCACATTAAGTCACTGTTCAAACTTAGCCTTACTACAGGATATGTACCCAAAGAATGGCGTACAGCTACAGTGGTCCCACTCCACAAAGGTGATGCCACAACGGACCCTGGAAACTATCGCCCCATAAGCCTGACTAGTCTGGTCTGTAAAGCTATGGAGCATATTATCATGGAACTCATAAACAAAGACATTGGGAGCCTCCAGACACTGGACCCTACCCAATTCGGCTTTGTTAAGGGCAGATCTTGCCTCTTAAACCTAGTTGATTTCTTTGAAACAGTTACCAAAACCATAGATGAGGGCAAGGTAGTCCACACAGCCTACCTGGACCGCGCAAAAGCCTTCGACACAATACCCCACTCGGGCATCATAAATAAGCTTACCAGCTTAAATATCAACCCCTATATCACAAGATGGGTTGCAAACTGGCTCAGAGATAGAACCCACATGGTCAGAATCGCAGGTGCCATGTCTGAATCCAAACCACTTACAAGTGACGTTCCCACAGGGCTCAGTTCTGGGACCTCTCTTGTTCAGTATATACTTCTGTGAGGTTCAGGCTAACACGGGGGGATTATGGCTGACAAAGTTCGCAGATGACTGCAAACTGGGGGCCATAATCGAATATCCAGCTGACACAAGCATCCTCCAAAAGGGTCTCACAGAGACGGATGCTTGGTGCCAGAGCCACGGCCTCAAGCTAAATGCTAAAAAGTGCATAGACATCCCCTTTGGGAAAAACAAGGTGCCCACAAATTACCACATAGGTGGTAATCCATTAAGTAAAGGATTTTTGACTGGAAACAGACTGCCTGCCTTGCTTGGATTACTTTCGAATACTTAGTAATGCTGTAGAATTATATATTTTCTATTATTACTTTTTGACTTGAAGAGTTTACGTTCGCTACTTCTACTACTATTGTCTGATCTGATTAATATACAGTGATTAACTAGAAATATATGGACTGAAAATCTTCAGAGAAGTTTCTTACACTGTTTTGTTTTTAGACCCACTACACTTTAGTGGGTTGTTTTGAGACTTCGGGGATAACACGGAGATTACTTGTAATTAGAGATTTGGGGACCAACGTAGATAGTAATCTCTCCTTTGATAATCATGTTGCCAAAGTGGTTAGAAAGACCTTCTATATAGCCCACCTTATCATGAAAGGGTTTGCATCTAGATCAAGAGAGGTCATTGTGCCCCTCTACTCGTCACTCATCAGGCCCATAATTGAATACAATGCCCCTTTTGGGATGTACCTTACCCGACACCTGCAGCAACTGGAGAGACCCCAAAAGTACCTCACCAAGAGGATCATGGGCTACAAACAGATGTGGTGCTTTCTACAAACAGATGTCCTATGCAGCTCGACTAAAGAAACTCCAGCTCTACTCAGTTGCTTACCGCCTACTCAGAGGCGATCTATGCCTGACGTACAACCCCATGTCAAACCCAGAATTAATGGACATGCTCCACCTCAAAAAATCCAGGTCCCTTAGAGCTACATGCTCCAGGGACCTAAACCTCAGCACAAAAATAAATAGGACATGCTGGAGGGACAGATTCATTTCCCAGAGGCTCCCCTCACTCTGGAATAGAATCCCAATTCATGTTAGACATAGCCCCCTCGCTGACCCTCTTCAAGCGAAATTTGGACAGGTGGCTGGGAAATCGCAAATTCACCCCTGGGATCTCTCCTGTGTCCCTGCTAGACAGAGGCACAGTAAACTAATCTTAAAAGAGTACCTTCTGTGACCTACTTTACAGAGGCACAGTAGGCTAATCTAATAGGGAGGCAGAAGCCAAATACACTCTGGCTGGGCTTATAAATGCCCTAGGGCAGATAGCCTAGTATCTACCTATGAACCTATGTACCTATGAACATGAAAAAAGACATAGAGGAGCTCTCTGAGCATGTAGTTCAGGCCGGTATGACCCTGACCTTGAGTAGCATCTTCACCTCACCAAGAATGATGCCACAATATGAAGACAAGATGATCAATTTCAACAATTGGCTTAAGTATTGGTATCATTCAAAGGGGATCCAATGCCTATCAGCCTGGGATGACATGCTCGACAAGCCACGATGCTTCGCTAGGAACGGCTTGCACCTGTCACCCCTGGGCTTTCGGATATTGGCAAAGGCTCTTGCTACCCCCATAGTGCCTTTTTTAGGCAAGGCTCAAAAGACAAACCCACCTCCATAGGTATCACAAGGGATAAGAAACTAAGAGTAATGCTACTCAATGCCAGAAGTCTAAACCTCAAGATGCATGCACTCGAAACTCTCCTTAGCATGGAGAACATTTATATCTGTGCAGTAACAGAAACCTGGTTCAAGGCTTCCAAGAGCACCACAGCACTAACAGGTTATTACCTCATACCCTGCTTTTCGGACCCAAAACTTGGAACGAACCACAAAAGGAGGGGGAGTATCAATATTCGTCAAAGATACCCACACCTCCAGGTTGGTGGCACAGCACGAAGCATCAGAGTCTATCCATGTGCAACTAACAGTGGGTAAAACTGCCTTCCAGTTTATAGCCTGCTACAGACCACCCTCCCAAACCCAGGAACCCCACTCGGCCTTCCTGAGAACACTGGAAAATATGAAGGTCTCTCCAAACACCATTATATTGGGCGACTTCAACTACCCAAACATAGACTGGGAACATTACTCTAGCTCCAACACCCTAGCCCAAAGGTTCCTAGAATTTATAAACTGAAATGCTATGGAACAGCTTGTTACCACTCCCACAAGAGGGGAAAACATACTGGACCTGATAATCACCAACATGGGGACTCTATGCTCCAGACCAGAAGTGTATCCCTCACTGGTAAGATCAGACCATAAACTAATCTCACTGGATATTCACATCCCGACCCCACCCCCTGCCCAGAAAACCCACAGTGAAAAACTTCTCTAAAGCAAATTTCACACTCCTCAAAACCGAGGTGGAATCCTTCAAAGCCCCCAAACCTGTGGAAAATACAGCTCAGACTGCAGAATCCTTTATAAACACATTCTATGAACACCTTCAGGAATGCATGGATCATGCAATCCCAAATAAAACCAAGACCCAATCCTCCAAAGGCAGACGTCCTGTCTGGTGGATCCCAGCCATAAACAAACTGTACAATAGAAGGAGGAAGCTACTACATGATAGAGCAAAATCCCAAAAAGGGAAGACATCTCTGATCAGTATTAGCAAAAAACTACGGGCACTCATAAAATCGTCTAAGGCCAGCTTCGAGAGAAAAATTGAACAGGACACTAAGGATAATCACAAGGCTTTCTTTAGTTATGTTAGGAATGGGTGGGAATTCCCAGATATGCTCAGAATTAGTCCAAAATGACAAAAAATACACCGAACCCACAGACATTGCCAACATCCTAGCTGACAGGTTCAGCGCAAACCCCCCCCCCACCAAAAGGGCAAATATCTATCCCAGTAGAGTGCTGCCCCCCTGACATCTCAGATGCTCAGGTAAGAACCGCCCTCTCCAAAGCAAAAAACACAGCATCAATGGGACCAGACGGTGTCCCGGGCTGCATCCTACATGAACTCCAAGAAGAGCTAAACCCAAACATAAAACTACTGTTCAATCTCAACCTTACTATAGGATATGTACCCAAAGAGTGGCGTACAGCAACAGTGGTCCCTCTCCACAAAGGTGGTGCCTCAATGGATCCTGGAAACTATCGCCCCATAAGCCTGACTAGCTTGGTCTGCAAAGCTATGGAAAGGATCATCATGGACCTCATAAATAAAGATATTGGGGACCTACAGACACTGGATCCTACCCAGTTCGGCTTTGTTAAGGGCAGATCCTGCCTCTTAAACCTTGTTGATTTCTTTGAAACAGTCACCAAGGCCATTGACGAGGGGAAGGTGGTCCACACAGCCTACCTGGACCTCGCAAAAGCCTTCAATACAATACCCCACTCGGGCATTATAGATAAGCTCACCAGCTTAAATATAAACCCCTATGTCACTAGATGGGTTACAAACTGGCTCAAGGACAGAACCCACATGGTTAGAATTGCTGGAGCCATGCCAGACTCCAAACCAGTTACAAGTGGCATCCCACAAGGCTCAGTCTTGGGACCTCTCTTGTTCGGTATATATTTCTCGGAGGTACAGGCCAACACGGAAGGACTGTGGCTGACCAAGTTCGCAGATGACTGCAAACTGGGTGCCATAATCGACTCTCCAGCCGATACAAGCATCCTCCAAAAGGGCCTCATAGAAACAGACAACTGGTGCCAGAGCCATGGCCTCAAGCTAAACGCCAAAAGTGTATAGTCATCCCCTTTGGCAAAAACAAAGTGCCCACAAATTACCACATAGGTGGTAATCCATTAAGTACAGAAGAAGTAATTAGGGACCTGGGGACCCAAGTTGATAGCAATCTCTCATTTGACAACCACGTGGCCAAAGTGGTTAGAAAAACATTTTATATAGCCCACCTAATCATGAAGGGATTCACATCTAGATCAGGGAGGTCATCATGCCTCTTTACTCATCCCTCATCAGGCCCATAATTGAGTACAATGCCCTTTTGGGATGTACCTTACCAGACACCTACAGCAACTGGAAAGACCCCAAAAGTACCTCACCAAGAGGATCAAAGGGCTCAAACAGATGCCATATGCTGCTCGGTTAAAGAAACTCCAGCTCTACTCAGTGGCATACTGCCTGCTCAGAGGCAATCTGTGCCTGACGATAAAGCCATGTCCAACCCGAATTAATGGACATGCTGCACCTCAGAAAATCCAAATCCCATCGAGCTACGCGCTCAAGAGACTTGAACCTCAGCACTGAAATAAATAGGACATGCTGGAGGGACAGATTCATAACCCAGAGGCTCCCTTCACTCTGGAATAAAATCCCAGTCCAGGTTAGGCAGAGTCCCTCATTGACTCTCTTCAAGAGGAATCTTGATGAGTGGATGGGAGATCGTAGGTTTACCCTGGGTATCAGTTCTGTGTCACTGTTAGACAGAGGCACAGTATACTAACCTTGAAAAAGGGCATAGCAAAATTAATTTAAAATGGGTGGCGAAAGCCAAACACACTCTGGCTAGGCTTATAAATGCCCTAGGGCAGATAGCCTAGTATGAACCTATGAACCTATGAACAAATGTCCAGCAATAGGGACAGGTTTATAAATATTGTTCTCATAAACTTAGAAAGTTGCTAGAACAAAATAATTTGTGATAGCATACATTTTATGTGAGATGTGAAGTCAGAAACTCAAATGTATATTATTATTTAGTGACTTAAACTCTCAGTGACTTGCCAGAAAACCAGAAATGATTTGAGGAACAGTCCAAAAATATGAGGCAAAAATCTGGACATTCTGTAAAAATTCAGACAGTTGAGAGGTATGCTTTATACTACAAAAGGCTTAATATCCAACTCCAAGGATGTGAAAGAATACAGCTTTATATGACAGTATAAAGACAGTAAGTTGTGAATTTTTAGCATGAATACTAGAATAATTTGTCTGAAAAGCTCAATGGGTATGAAATAACGATGATGCAACAACAAGGGAGACAAATTCCTAAAGGAAGTATCATTACATTTCATTCAGTCCCAATATGGTGTGTACTGACAAAGCTGACTTGGAAAAGAGTACCACAGTGGAGGAAAACTACTAAGTCATGCTTTTTTAATATGTGAAGTCTGTAAGGAGGAGCATATGTTTTGGGGAAAGGAAATGTTGTTAGATCATAGTTGCCCTTTAACTGATGCTGTCTTCACTTTAACCCAGGAACAGTACTAAATCTAGTATTTAAACTAGGAGGTTTATCCGTGTAATTTCTCCATTCAGTATGTGTCTGTCTTGGCCTCTCATAGTAAAACTCAGTTTCTCAATAAATCTAAATGCTATGCCATGATGTTGTCCAGCCTTGCCACTAAACTGAACAGATCTTAAAAAAATTCCACCATTTCCATTAGTAATATATCTTACTTGCTCATAAATTCTGTTATAAATGCATGCTTTGTTTTGCCTGTATAAAAGACAGTACATAGGCAGATGGCCAAGGGAGCAACACAAGGAATGCATGAGTGCAATTAAATCAAAGAGGAAACAGCTAATATTGTGAATGATGACATTATCAACAAAGACATAGGTAAGCAAGCTCTTGCCCTTACCCAATTTGGCTTCATTAAGGGTAGTTCATGGCTATTAAACCTGGTGGACTTCTTCAAGAATGTCACCAAAGACCTGGATGATGGCAAAACAGTACATGCAGCTTATCTTTACTTAGCCAAGGTTTTTGGCACAATCCCCCACTCAGGCATCATTGAGAAACTCACCCAGCTGGGAATAAGGGTCTGAATTGGAGAGATGATAATTCAGCAAACAAAGAAGAGTAGTGTTGTTGAAACTGAATTAATCTTCAAGTCTTGGTGGGTACCTTCATGAGGTGGACCCTGTTTTTTACAAAATCTCACTAAGACAACACTGCTATATAGACTGTATTTATACAGGATATATCATGGACAGAAGTAGGTCAAAAAATAAAAAAAGATAGCTTGGTGCACAGGACCCAGGATAAAATAGTGCCCAAATCCTGGGAGGCACACTGGTGCTAGGAATGGAAAAAATGACAGTGCAGAATCCTCAAAATATGGAAACATTCGTACAATGGAGCTAGGATAGGCCCAGGGGGAGGATGGCCCCTCTGTTGTAGAAGAAAGTAGCAGTCCACAAAAATCACAAAAACCTGATAGGACAAATAAGAGCCATTAAGATGACAGAGTGGGATATTGAGGATAAGAATGAAATTATGTACTGTTATTATTATTCAAAATGCCCAGAATTTCCAGACACAAGATATACAAAAAAGGTTAAGAGAGAAATTAGAGGAAAGAAAAATACTTCCAGAAGAAAAACTGTCAGAAGCCTCAAATAAAATTTGTATTCATTAATACAACAGAATTGTGAAAAACAGTATATAGACCAAGAAACTTTGATCTGTTTGGAAAAAGAAGCATCTGAGGAAGTGTGAAAATATAGACAACAAAACCTAGAGATCTTTGAAAAGTATAAAAAAGAAATATGGACATAGGATCGAAAGAGAGATTTGATATGGTGCAATATTTATGCAAAAGCGAAAGCCAAATTAATCAACATAAAGAAGGCAGCCCCAAAGATGTTTGAAGAGAAATACAGGCAAAGGCATCCAGATATGGAACTTTTCACAATAAAAAAATAATATCACAAAGAGGGAATGCAGAAGAGAAGATTAGTAAAGTAGAATTTAAAAAAAAAATAGAAGTTGAAATTATGGAGTGCCTGCGAAGTGAAGGATTTGGTGTAGAACGTCTAACACAGGTTACATCAAAGCATGATGGAACAAGTCCCCAGAGTAAGGAGAAACAGTAAGATCAGGGGACACCTGAAGAAGAAATATGGACATGGGAAAGAAAAAGAGATTTAATATGGCATAATATCTATGCAAACCAGAAGGCAAAACTGATCAATACAAAAAAGCAGCACCAAAGTTATTTAAAGAGAAATACAGGCAAAGGAATCTGGACATGGAAAACGTTACAATGCAAAAAAATAAAAAGACAAAGAGGCAAAGTAGAAAAGGAGATTAGTAATGGAGAAGTCAAAAAAATAGAAACTGAGCTTATGGAGTACCTACAAAGTGAAGGATTCCGTGTAGAAAATCTAATTCAGAAAACACCACAACAAGACAGAGCAATGGACATCCAATTTAAGGGAAAACCAGTGGAACAGAAAACAATTGGTCAGATGCCATATGAAGATATTTTGGAGCCTTCAATAGGAAGCCAGTATAAATGTTGACTTAAATCTGGACAGCAAGAGAAGGAACAGGAAACTGTGGAAATTCTGATGCAGTTAATGCCGAGGAGTGATAGGCCAGTGAGTTCCCATATGATAAAGCAACATATGGCAGGGGATGAAATTGAAGAGAATGTGCCACAGGAAGAGGCTATAGAACTTTCTATAGAATGTCCGCAGGAAATGGAAAACAACAAATGTGTCCTCAGTTTAGAAGAAAATGAGCTAAGGGAAGAGTTGTTTGATTTGGTAGAGATAGATAGATGTATTAAGATCAATGAAAGAAATAGACTGCAGAAGGTCAATAAAACCCAAAAAGTTAGATGTTTGATAAAACAAATGAACATAGTAATTAAGACTGTCCATAGACATCCATGCAATATAACAGAAGTAAACAGGACATGTTACTGTGCAGCTAAATTGATAACAGATGAAGTTCTGCAGAAGAACACAGGGTAGTGAGTGAAAGGAAGGGGTGAAATTGAATGCCATCATGGAAGTATCGAATACAGAAAACTATAAAGCAATTGAGACAAGAAGTGTCACTGTTAGAACACTATAGAAGAGGGGAACAGATTAACAAAAATAATTAGAAAGATAGATGTGATAAAGGCAATGCACAGTATTAGAACAGATCAAGATCTATCATGCACTATCGCAAATAAACTAAAAATCTCAGCACAGGAGGAAAAACTTAGAAGACACACAGATAGGAAAAGGGCAAAATAAGCAATTTATTGAGGACCCAAATAAGTTTTATAGAGAATTGGGAAACAAGGTAAAAGGAATTGAAAGACCACCAAAAAAAAGGAGAAATAGATACATTTTGGAGAAGTATTTATGGAGATCCTGTGGAACATAACAAAGATGCTAACTGGATAGAAGAAGTAAAAGAAAGAATAAGAAGTTTAATGGTACAGCCAGAGAGGTTGAAACAAAGTTAAGAAAAGCCTCTAATTGGAAAGCCAGAGGCCCAGATGCAGTACTTAACTTTTGGTTAAAAGTATTAACATCTTTGCATCTAGATTTAGCCATCAGTAAGAAATATTTATATGCACACCCCGAACAGACAACACCCTGGCTAACAACAGGAAAGACAATGCTCTTACTTAACTCATTACATCCGAGTGACACCTCCAGGTGCATCTGCAGTTAACTCCTACTGACGCCTCTAGGCGTCAAATATTGCTTGTTCATATTTGCATCAATAATTCCAAAACCATGCTATGCCCAAGGTTTTAAAAGATTTCATCTTAAAGCTTACACAATAGCAAATTCAACTGCATTAATAATTGACCTCTGTCTAGAACAGGTCAACAGATATGAGCTGTTTTATGATATTAATTTATATAGATGTAAGTTTTACATTTTTCTAAATATCTCAACAACCAAGCAACACAGACAGAACTCCTTAACCTCATTTGAAAGCTCTCAGCTAGATGAATAAAATGCTGCTGACAGTGTAACTTGAGTGGTTGTTGAGACATTGTAAGTTTACAAAATATCACAAATGTAATTGTTACTGTGACTTGTACAATTCTGTTTGATCGAGAACCTAAAGAATACCACCACTATAAAAAAACAGTTTGTGCTGAAGAGTTTGCCATTTATACTTCTTTCATAACCCCTATGGTTCCAGAGATATGAACATTTGTTTGAAGCGTGAGGACATTGAAAGTTAGAGTGCAAACTTCCTGAACTCCACTGGAGTGAATGAGTTAAGAGTGAACCTGCAAGCTACCCTAAAAATTATAGACCAATAACGTGCCTTCTGTCAACGTATAAACTGTATACTAGAATTGATGCTAACAGAGTTTATAGTCATTTAAAAGAAAACTCAATTATGGCAATAGAACAAAAGGGCAATAAAAGAAAGTCACATGGAACAAAGGATTAGTTGTTGTTAAATAAAGTCAAAGTGGAGAACTGTAAAAAGGGGAAGAATCTAAGTATGGCATGGATTGACTACAAAATCATTTGATAGTATCCCACATTCATGGATAAAAAGAGTACTTAAAAATGTACAAGATACACCCTACACTGATCGACTACATTACAGTGACCATGAAACAGTGGCAGACCACTTTGCAATTAAGCCATGATAAAGGACATATTATTATCCCAGGGATAAAAATTCAAAGGGGGTATTCTAGAGTGACTCTTTGTCTCTGCTGCTATTCTGCCTTGCCCTTAACCCACTAAGCTGTCTACTTTACACCTTAGGCCATGGCTATAATTTGGCTCTTAGAAAACAAGAAAGTATAAATACTTCTCATCTTCTCTTTGTCAATAATTTAAAACTGTATAGCTCATCAGATAAGGAACTGAAAGAACAACTGCAAGTTGTCAAAACTTTTTCAGATGATATAAGAATGTTATTTAGTCTTGATAACTGTGCAAAAGCAACCTTTAAAGCAGGAAAACTGCAGCACCAAAAAAAAAAAAACATCAGTTTGGGATAAGAATGTGATATAAAAGAACTTGAGCAAAAGGGAGTGTATAAATATTTACGAATTGGTTAAGGATCAACAATAAAACATGAACAAATGCAAATAAAACTTAGTAAGGAATACTTTAGAAGACTAAAATTAATCCTGAAAACAGTATTGACATCTAGGAACAAAATCAAAAGCTATAAACCAATTTGCTCTTCCTGCCCTAACTTACATTTTTGAAGTGATTGACTGGCCCCAAAACATGTTGGATAGATTAGATAGGAAAACAAGAAGAATGCTTCACGCTCACCAAATGATTTATAAAAATCAGTGCATACCAAGATTATATATTCCCCATTCCAAAGGAGGGCTGGGCCTCCTTGAAATTGACATGTATAGATCTGCAATTGTGGGACTGCACACATATCTGCTGACTTCACAAGACCCAAATGTAGTGAAAGGTTTGAAACATGAGGAGAATAAATCTAAGATAACTACTCTGCTTAATCTAGCAGAAGCATATCAACATCAAGCAGGAATGGAAATCAAACCAGAAGTAGATAAAAGTTAGACAGCAACTGAATGTGCCAAAAAACAAAAGAAAGAATATAAGGTGAAGAAGGCAAGAAATGTGGAAAATGCATAAATATAGTAGCAAGTATAGAAAACTTCTGGAAGAACCTCATGTTGAGCAGAGACAAATGTAGGAATGGTTAAGGAGAGGTGAATTCAAACCAAGAGATGAAAGGTTAGTATTGGTGGCCCAAGACAGTGTGCTGGGTACATGGTTTACAAAGGCCATTGAACCTGTGGGAGAAAAAGACAAATATAGGTTCTGTAAAACCAAACTAGAAACAGTTACATGCCTCATTGCTGGTTGTGACATACTAATGGCAGAAGAACTGTATACTGAAAGGCATAATAATGTGGCAATATTGTTGCACTGGGGATTGTGCAAATATTATGATATTGATGTGGCTGAAAAGCACTGGAAACATGATCCACAAAACGTCATAGAAAATGATAAAGTTTACAACACATGTGATAATCCATTACCAACAGTTCAAAACATAGATGCTGGAAAACTGGATGTAGTGGTCCATGAAAAGAAGACAAAAATAGCATTGATCATTGAAATTGCCACACCCAGTGACTACAGTGTTTTGCATACAGAGAGGCACAAAGTCATAAAATATCAGGATTTGCAGGGAGAAATGAAAGAAATGTAGAAGAAAGATACCCAGACAGTCCCAATAGTAGTAGGAGCAATGGATCTTATAAAAGAGAATCTGCAGTGGTATTTAGATATGTTACCAATACATGTAACTCCATATGAATTGCAGAAGAAGTCATTACTGGGCACATTGTGGGTGCTGCAAAGAGCACTTCTGGACTACATCAAAGATTGAAACAATACTAATTTCATGAACTTTAATCATACTTTGTCTTAGGAATGGGGAACATTCCCGTGATGGTATTAGAAACCCAAAAGATATGGAGAAATTAAAAAAACTGGGAATTAAACCATATGTCACTAGATAAGTAGCCAACTGGCTCACCAACAGAATACATACAGTCAAAATTGGGGATTCCACCTCTACCAGCAGACCAGTTACCAGTGGTGTACCACAAGGACTTGTGCTGGGCCTCCTACTGTTTGGAATCTATTTCTCAGAAGTCCAGGTGAAAATAGATGGCCTGAGCTTACCAAGTTCGCAGATGACTGCAAACTGGGTGCAATCATTGAGTCCTCCAATAATGATGACATACTACCAAAAGGGCTTACAGAAATGATTGGTGCCAAAGCCACGGACTTAAACTAAACGCATAAAATGCATAATCATCCCTTTTGGCAAAGGGGAAGTCCCTGCAAATAACAATATTAATAGTACACCCCTTAGCTCAAACCCTGTGGTGAGAGATTTGGGAACACAGGTTGATAGCAACCTTAACTTCGATCACCATGTGTCCACAGTGGCAAGGAAGGCCTTCTATGTTGCACATCTCATAAGTAAGGGCATTGCATCCATAGCTAAGGATGTTATAGCTCCCCTTTACTCATCCCTTATCAGACCATTAATAGACTACAATGCTCCCTTCTGTATATACCTCACCAGACACCTGCAGCAGCTGGAGAGACCTCAGAGGTTTCTCACCAGGAAAATTCAGGTCCTTCAACACATGACCTACATGGACAGACTGAAGGTTCTGTTACTGTACTCTGTATCTTATAAGCTGATGAGATGTGACTTGTTCTTGGCCTACAGAGCAGTCCCAGACCCTGCCCTAATGGAAATGTTGCAAATCCTCAAGTCAAATGGGACAAGATTCACTCACCCTAGGCATCTTACATCACCTGCGACATTAACAGGACATGCTGGAGAGACAGGTATGTCTCCCAGAGTTTGCCATTCCTCTGGAAAAAACTCCCATTTCATGTAAAACAGAGCTCCTCAATGACCCTTTTTAAGTGCAACTTAGACAACTGGATGGGAGACCGTATGTTTACCCTGGGGGTGTCACCTATGTCCCTCTTGGATAAGGGCAGTTGGTGCTGATCATTGATTCACACTGCAGATATAAACCATACAACTTGGTCAATAAGGGAACAAAGGAATAACATGGCTAGGTTTATAAAGGGCCAAAGGCCAATAGCCTAGTAACCTCGTATGAACCTATGAACCTCCATTAGCACCTTCATGATCCATCGTGCGTCTGTGTAGTGTAACACTGAGTGTGTTAATCACTTGCTGTAACCATTTACTTGTCTTTTGGATGATGGACTGAAACACTACTGCAGTGTTTGCATGAACTATTTCCTGTTACATGTTTTTGTTATTGGTCTAATTTAGACGTTCTTAATGTTTTGCACATTTAATTTTGCAGATTATATTTCAGCGTAATAATGTAATACTGAGATAACTCTGTGTTGCTGCTCATACGGTCCCTTATTTAGAATTTTGCATGAAATGTATTATCTGTTTGCAATTGTGAGTAAAGCTTGATTTATTATAGGCCTTATGTAAAATTATATATAATATACACACACACACACACACACACACACACACACACACGTGTGTTTGTGTGTGTGTGTGTGTGTGTGTGTGTGTGTGTGTGTGTGTGTGTGTGTGTGTGTGTGTGTGTGTGTGTGTGTATGTATGCATGTGTTTAATATTTGTTTACTGGGGTAGTGCACTGATCAGCACTGACCACATTCAGGATGAGCCTGGATGAAATTCAAAACATTTCATACGCAAAAAAGACAGATACATAATCAATAACAATCAATAACACAAGTAGTTCAGATTACACTGTATGTCTGCATTCTAGTAAACAGAGAGTAATTTGACAATATTTGCATTAGTTTGTAAACTGGGTAAACAATCAGGAATTATTTGAGAACTGTGGAGAAGTGTAAGGGTCAGAGGGATCGTCTGTTATATTATTTATTTAGTTTTTATTGGCCAGGGTAGTTCTACTAGGATAGTGATCGGCCTGCTGTGATGTGGCATGGATGCTCTGTGTTGAACGCCAGCACCTGTGTGAATGGACATCTGTGGGACTGGCTGCCATAAAATGACATTGAGGCTTGTCACAGACTGCCTTATAAGTGAAGTCTAACAGCTACTCTGCCCTTGTACTGTAAGCAAAAGGCAGTCGGTGTGATAGAGTAAATGAGATAATATATTTAAGTGTCAGGTCTTGGTCTATACATTTGTTTTTTGGGGGGTAAATTATGGCTGTAACAGTGCAGTTCAGTGCTCTGGACCTACATTTTTTGTGAGGTGGGAGGTGCAGTAAAACTTGTTTGTAAGGGACATGGCCATTTCTGCAGTTGTAGTAATGGTTTCTGTGATAAGGTTACCAATAAATTTGAGTCAAATACCATATACGCTGCTCCCTATGGCAATAAAACGCGATGTAACTTCCAACAATGGCAATAACAAGATGAATTGTAGCAAGCAATCCTTAATCTTCAATAAAACTTTTATTGGCACATTATTATGTGCCAATAAAAGTTTTATTGAAGATTAAGGATTGCTTGCTACAATTCATCTTGTTATTGCCATTGTTGGAAGTTACATCGCGTTTTATTGCCATAGGGAGCAGCGTATATGGTATTTGACTCACATTCTCACTTTATTATTTTTTATACGTTTGTTCCCGTCTCCGTTGGTGTGCTCATCTGCATTGGACTTACTTTTGTATACCAATAAATTTATTTACATATTCAGCCTCCCAAACAAGCAGCCAAAGTAGTGAGCCAAGCTGCCTCCCTTTACCCAGGATTGATGAGCAGGCTTGTATGTGTCAAAGCAGTGAAGTAATTAAATGTACTGGTGTAGCTCTCCAGTCAACCCAGTATCATATTCGTGCATATTTATGGGGGACTTCAACTACACCACTATAAACTGCGAATACTATACAATCCCAAACAAACAGGCCCAAACATTACTGCTGGTCCATATGCCCACTAGGGGTGCAAAGATACTTGACCTAGCCCTTATGAACATACGTGAAGGTTGCAACCCCCGCAACACACCTATACACACACACACAAACACAGTGTAACATCTTCACAGATCAGGTCAGACCATAAATCTGTCTCCTTAGAAATAAAACATGGGTCAATAGCCAGATCTGGAACTTTCAGGAATTACTCCAAGGCAAATGACCTACTATTAAGTGACATTCTGGCAAATTCTAATGAACTTAAAGTAGCTTCCTAGCCTAAGGACAATCACAAAGCATTTTTAAGCTATGTCAACAACCTCAAAAGCAATACACAACAATATGCTAAACTAATTGTAAATTCAGCTACCTATACTGAGCCAGAAGATATAGCAAATCTACTGGTCAATAAAGTCCACTCCAGCTTTATCCTGCTTTCTCACCTTGACACATGTCAGGAAGTAACCCCAAGTATAACTGTCACTAGGGAATAGTTTCTCAGTGATTCATAGATTCACAGATTCATAGATTGTTGCTAGGCTAATGACCTGGGGGGGGGGGGTCTTTCCAAGCCTAACCAAGTTTTCCTAAAAGAATAATGATGTCCTGCATCCAAATAGGACATTGAGAGCCAGGCATTTATAAGCTACCTCTGTCCATAAGGGACATGGGTGCCAGGCATGGTGTAAATTTCCAATTCCCCATCCACTTGTCTAGGCTGTGCTTAAACTGGGTAATAGATGACCTGTGCTTCACATGGATGGGAAGCTTGTTTCATAGGAGGGGCAGTCTCTGGGACACATATCTGTCTCTCCAGCATGTTCTAAGTGACAGACAAAATTCACGTCCTTAGACCTTGTATTTCTGGTATTCTTTGACTTACAAATATGTAGGAGATTCATAAGTGTGGACTTTGTAGATGCCTTGTAAGCCAGGCATAGATCACGCTTCAGCAATCTTTAGGAGACTGATTAGAGGGAAAGGGTTTTAGGCACTCTTCATAAGGCAGGTTTATTACACCTTGTATTCTTTTTGTAAGGAACCTTTGAGGTCACTCTAGTTTCTGCATATGCCTGGTCAGGTACATACTAAAGGGAGCATTGTACTCTGTGATTGGTCTGATAAGGGTGGAGCCTAAATGTCATTCCCTTACGTATAAGTTGCACAACATAGATGGACTTTCTTACCACTGTGGCGGCGTGATGGCTAAAGGTAAAGCTGCTGTCTATGTGCGTACCCAGATCCCTGACCACTGGGTCAACTCTTATGGGTGTATAACCAACATGGTAATTAGCTGGGATGGTTGATTTCCAAAAGGGTACAATAATGCATTTCTTAGCATTGAGTTTAAAACCATAGCTTTGGCACCATTTGTTTTTCAGAGATAGACCTTCTTGAAGAATGCTAGTGTTTTTACAGGGAAGTTGATGATAAGCCCCACCTAGCAATCATCTGCAGACTTAGTCAGCCATAAACCATCAGCATTTGTTTCCATTTCAGAGAAATAGATGCCAAAAAAGGAGAGGACCAAGTACCAAGCCCAGGGCAATTTCACTAGTGACTGGCTTCTTGGTGGAGGTGGCCTCACCTATTTTGACCTCTTGGGTCCTATCAGTGAGCCAGTTGGTTATCCAGTGTGTGATAAAAGGGTTTATATCTAAATTAGTGAGCCTGTCTCTAATGCCTTAGTGGGGTATTGTATTAAAAATCTTGCCCGGTTGAGGTAAGCTGTGAGCACAGTCTCACTATCATCCAGTGCTTTGGTGACCCTCTCAAAAAAAGTCCACCAGATTTAATAGGTATGACCTTCCTTTAACAAAGCCAAACTTTGATGGGTCCAGCTTTTGCAGGTTACCTATGTCCTCATTTATCATATCCATGATGATTCTTTCCATGGCCTTACATGTGAAGCTGATGAGACTTCGGGGATTGCAGTTACCTAGATCAGTGGTTGGACCTCCTTTGTGCAGGTGAACGACTGTAGCCATCTCCCATTCCTTGACACGAAACCTGACAGAAGGCTCCAACTGAAAAGTAATTCAAGTGGACCAGAGAGGTCATGTTTTATGCTATTTATTAAACAGCCTGAGATGTTACTGGGGTCCATCAATGCACTGTTTTTGGCCTTGGAAAGTGCATTAATCACCTGTTTTCTAGTAATGGTTGGGGGGATTGTGTTATGTGGTATTTCCTTTAGACTATTGGGGGGGGGAGATTAGGGGGAGAAATTTGAGCCGAACCTGTCAGCCAAGAGGTTGGCAATGGCCTCTGGTTCAGTGTGGGTGATGCCATTTACAGTAAGTTCTGTACATTGTTGTGTATTTCCTCTGAGGTTATGGACATAACTGTAGAAAGCTGTGTGGTTGTCCTTTATCTGAGAAGATATTTTTTCTTCAAATTTAGCCTTTGAAGTATTAATTAACCTTCTTAACTGCCTGTTTAGATTGCCCAGGGGGCTTTTAGTATGTATGGCTTTGTTCCTCCTCCTCTTGGCCAAGATTTTTTTTCTTTTGTTATATAACTGATTGATATTGTTATTCCACCAGGGTGGCTTGTCTTATGAGTTTGTCTTATTCTTAATATAAGTGGGCACAGCTCACTCTACACAGCTATCAATATGGCTGTACAGAGATTTTGTAAATATCTCAGTGTATTCTGTGGTGTTTACTTGGTTTGGAGGTGTTTGGAATTTAGCCAAGGTTTGCTTAGTAGAGAGAGATTAGTCTTGGAATAGTTCCTAAAGGTTTTGGTTTCACTGGATCCTGGGCTTTATTTTTATTTCAAGCAATACTGCCTTATGGTCAGATCTGGCAAGCAAAGATATTACATTAGGTGAAGAACATTGGCCTCCCATGTTCGTGAGTACAAGGTCAAGGATGTTTGTACCCCTGTTAAGAGAATGGACCAACTGTTCCAGGATGTTGGTATTAACAAAGTTTAGGAATTGCTGGGCTTGTGCATTAGAAGTGGTATAGGATTCCCAATCTATAGAGGGGTAGTTGAGATCCCCCATGAATATCATATGAGACTAGTCAGACTTATAAGTCAGTAATGGCCAAAAACTAATCAAAAACATTGATGTGTCCTAATAATATCCCAAGATTCCTCCTAGATAGCAAGAAACATGACCTGAAGGGCCCACTAGAATGATTATTTAGCCATAGCCACTAAACAGACTTTATGCAAAAGGAATATAGGACTGCAGCTGTTATCCCTCTACACAAGAGCAGATCATCTATTGACCAGGGTAATTGCATACGGTGGTGGTGCTGCGGTAGCGTTGTCGCCTCACATCTAGACGTTGTCCCATTCGATTCTCAGCTAGAGCGTCTTCTGTGTGGAGACATGCATGAATGGGTGTACCTTCGTTGAAGGCTGTGCATCAGGGATGGCAACCTGGCACGTAAAAATCTACTGCCATTCATTAGCGGACCGGAGTTCCGCTGTGGTGACCCCTAACCGGGAAAAGCCAAAAGACACAAATAAGTCTGGCTAGTCTCATGTAAAGCCATAGAAAGGATTTTCATTGATATGATAAATAATGACATTGAAAACTTTCAGACCTAACCCAGTTTGATTTAGTCAAGGGCAGGTCATGCCTGCTTAACCTGGTGGACTTTAAGAAAGTTATCAAAGGAACGGATGATGGCAGAATGGTGCATGTGGCCTACTTTGACCTGCCAAGTCATTCTACATCATACCCAACTCAAGCATTGTAGACAAGCTCACAGGATTAGGTGCAAACTCCTACGTCACCCACTAGACAGTCAACTGGCTTACGGATAAGTCTCAAGAAGTCTGCAAAAAGGTCAGTCACTGGCAGAGTCAGCAAGTGCTTGGTGCTGGGGCAGCTCCTTTTTGATATCTTCTTTTTTGAATTAAAGTCTAATGTCTCTAGTCTCTGGATGACCAAATTCACAGGCGATTGCAAACTGGACACATTCATAGAATCCCCCAAAGACACAGACACTCTCCAAGAAGGCCTGATACAAACTAATAACAGGTGCCAGAGTCACTGCCTAAAATTCAATGCCAAGAAATGTATAACAGTAACCTTGGGTAAGACAGAGATTCCTGGAGTGGGCTTTTGTGAATGCAGTATTTAACATTATCTTTTAGTACAGGTAGGGTCTGTCGCCATACAAAAGGCATAATAAGTAATGCATTCTATCCACGCTAGGCAGTACTTGCCTAGTCAGTGCATGTTCTGTCATCTGTTGTCTGATGCAGGGATATGAACCTGGATGTCTTTTGAATAAATAACTTTACTTTCATTGTAACAAGTGACATGGGAGCTTTAAGAAGCAGCAATGGTGTTGGAATTAAAAAGGGAAGGGAATAAACATATTTACATAAACACAATAAATAGTAATACATGGGATGGATTTATAAAGAGGAATGAAAAACTGAAGTGACAGGAATCAGAAACAACACAGTGAAGGGGCTGAATACTGAGTTGCAATGTGTGAAAAATAAATTGGAGATGATCCATTAACAATGATTTACTCATTTAAGAAAGTTACTGCAGCTAACTTTGATAAATCCTCCAGTTGCAAGAGACAAATTACAGGAAGCAAATACAGACAGCAGTACAATAAAATGTAAATGGCACAAGACCAGACATCTCAAATATCCCTGAATTTGCAAAATGCTCATTTTTTTAATCTTATGTTTGACCTGTGCTTCATACCTTCTCAGGTAATCAAAGGTGATTACTGTTAAGTCAATACAATAATGTGATAGTTTACACTTGCATTCCTATTGTTTAAAAACTACACATTGATGCAAAAAGTCTTATTTTAAGTGCATCACAGTGCTATATAAAAACAAAATGTTTTATTTTGTATGGCTTTTGTGACACAATTATTTAAGAATTTTGCTTTCTCAGGAATCCGTAAAAAAATGAAGTTGAAAGGTTTGTTAAACAATGTGTTACCAATTTTTAGGTAGTAAGGATTATAATTTAAGGACAGAAAGAGGCTGCAGTGCAGCAAAAATGTGTCCCATTGTAATTAGGTGGATAGTACAAGTCAACTACATAAACTTTGTCGCCTGCTGTGAGCTATCAATCACTGCAGCAAATACCTCAAATTACCTTTGCCACTTTGACAGATACGAAGGGGAGGTGTTTAGGGGGGTGACTTTAAGGACTACAACTCAGGCATAACAAAATAATGAAAATTGGCCACTTTAGAAGGAAAAAGAAGTAACAGGCACTGTGAATATTGTTCTGTGTGATTATCCCTGTTTGTCTTTTAAGTAGTCATTAAAAAGTAAGAAATGGTAATTAAACCTGACTGACTAAAAGAAAGCAGGGTGTATGTGACAACACATATAAAGTCAATGCATTCACAGGAGCTTAGGGGCTATGATGCAGTATTTTAAAGCCAAACACTGCATTGTGGGATACCTAGAGGTAGACTAAAAAATCAAGATGCTGGACCCCATGTGGGCAGACTCTGGAATTACATTTAAAAATATAAAAAAAAGTATGTAGAGTCCAAAAGTGGTGGTAAAATGTAGGAAACATCAAGACATGATGAAATAAGCATGTTTTTTTCAGTCTGTGGGTGCAGTTCTCCTTTAAGAATGGTTAGAGCTAACAGTACATGTAAGCATTTTCTAGATGTATGGCCCTACAGAGTAAAATATTTGTATTATGCTACAATCTGCTTGGTGGATGATCATTTCAGTGATTCATTTTACAAATGAAAAATAACTAAGAAGTCTGAGATGAGGTAGGAGAAAAGTCCTCCTAAGCTCCTTGCAACCTTACTTAATATAACATCTAAGTCTGCATAACTTTTGGAAAGTTAAAATTTTCTATAACGTGAATATTGATTAATCTGGACTTAGTCAGAGGCCGTGCAAAATCCAAACTGTTGTCATATCTGAAGGGAAGACAGAAGCCAAAATTAAGTTTTTCTTAATAAAGATGGATGTTACAAATATAGTATTACAAATGCTGAATTGTTAGCCCTCAAGCAATTCTCTAAATTTAAGGATTTTGCCATTTGGGAAGGGGATAATGGAATGTTTTGACAAAAAAAGCAGTAAGAACAAGCCATGAACTTATATTTGAGCAATAATATGTGGGTCTATACCACATAGTCGAAGTCTTATAACTGAACACGTAATGTTCGAACCATTATGTTAGAAGTTACAAAACTTCGACTAAGCATAAAAAAAAAAATAACGGAAAAAAATTGTTTTAAGTCTTTGTGATTCTGACATAAATTATTTGAATTTACTTTTTCAAAGCTAAAAATGCTTTTGCCAGTAAGCTTTATGTCAAAGCAAATGTTGCATGTATAATTTTATATCTCACTAGTTGTCATCCAAAGCATGTCATTAAAAGGAGCAATGCAAGACTGTGAAGTTTTTAACTAGCAATGCTTTTAAGGGCACTGACAATACAGCTCTTAAGTCATTGTGAAGGGGTTATAATGAATATGTGCTGCTGAAGAGATCAATGAACTGAGTGGAGCTATGAGAACGAGCACTACAGTTAATAATGTTTTTAGCACATCAGGTTTACTACAGCGTATGGAGCATGCATTTGCAGGATATTTGTGTATCTGGAAAAACATTGTGGTACTGTTTAAGGTGAGAGTAGTGTAGACCTTTTCCATGGTGAGTACTCACAGATCACTTTTAGGAAGGACAGAACAGTATGTTTGCGTTTTAATGCATGATGGGCCTAATTTAGTCCACAGTTAAACTATCTGAGGGGCAAATATCTCTATGGTAACACCTCAAGTTGTAAGCACATTAATGGGATGAAATTGTATAAATATCATATCAGGTGGAAAACATTATTTATTCAAACATCTTTGTACATGGTCCATATTTCAGATTGTTTACTTTGACACTTACATGTATAGTGTTTTTTTATTTTGGCAAAATGAAACCTGTATTTATACACATAATTTATGATAATGTAATGGATATTAATAATGAAAACTGAATGCTTTAGCCAAACATATTAAATTGGGTGTTAACACTGGACAATAACATGGTTTTAAATTCCAGTGGATTGAGAAATTCAAATTTAATGTGAGAGGAAATGACTAAGAAGCTCAGTTCCAAAACCATGTGACACTGTGGACTATAAGATGTCAGGCCTCCTGATTTAAATAACAGATTTAGTATTGTTCTTTGATTAAGGGTGGTATTCACAGCACTATGCTTCACAAATGCATAACTTAAATGTGCAAGTAGTGACACTACTTCTGTATGTAAGCAAGTAAACTGCAAATGAGCGACACTGACTTTAGAAGTTCTCAGATTTGTGATGGATATCCAGTACAGTCTGGCATATCTGAATGTCTGTAAACTGATTTGAGAAGAATGTAGATATGTGCAAAGTGATCCCAAATATTGTGCACAAGCTGCACATTTGTAATTTTATGAATGCTTTGGAATATTTTCAGGAGCCAGCAGGGAGTCCAGAGTTGTGTTAGTCTCATGAGAACATTGCATGAGAGTTTACACTGGTTGTGGCTGTGCACTGCTGAGTATCAATGTATCAACACTTTTTATGACATGAGTTCACTTTGAAGGTGTTTTTATATGGGCACCCTGTTCTAAGCTTTATAAATTAAGAATGGGGAAGTTAGAATAGTAGGAAAAAGCATAGAGAGCAGATAAGGAAAACACAAAATAAGAAGTTAAGAGGTTTGTACATGAGGTGGGAGAGAATGGATAATAGCTTTTATTGAGGGTAAACCCCTATTTATCTAAATATAAATATAAGAGAAACTGGAGAAAGAAGAATGACAGATTGCGTAAGATAGAGAGAGGGTTAGGGAAGAGTTAAGGCTTTTTACAATAATATAAAACACAGACAAGATGAACAAGAACACTATATTGAGCTGACAACTGGAAGGGGAGACAGATGTACAGATGACAGACAGATACACAAGGGATGTTGATGAGAAACTCATGATCAGTACTGCTAGACTGAGGGCATTCTTAGTGAGTTCTCTATAGTAAGGTGGAATAATAGGCCTGAAAATATAGTCAGACTTGTGTTTTCATGTATGCATTCAGTTTCAGGGAAAGACAATTCATTTGAAAGGAAAAGATAATCTTGCTGGCTAAGAATGAGATGTGCAGAAATGCAGAATATTCCTTTCTCAAGGGAAATATATGTATATTTGCAATAGAATGTTAGATAAATAATAGACTGCGAGGCACATGCAAGACAAGGCTTGGAAACCAAGGCTAAAGAGGTGTGTAAAACAGTACAGGGTTTTGGTATTATTATGTTATACTTCAGATACGGTCAGAAGTCAGTAAGTTAGCTTTTGGACTGATATGTAAAAGGGTCTTTACAGTACAAACAATTGAGGCTGAGTACTGAAGTCAGGTCAACTATCCATACTATTCAGGAGGAAAAACTGTTTCAGTTAATATTATTCATGGAAATCAGACTATATATGCAGAAATTTTGGATATATTTATCAGTACTGTTATTGCTATCCAGCATTCCAAAATTTCTACAGACTGCTATTGTTTATCAGCACTGTTATTGAAGACAGTATTTGGATAGTGTTAGTATCTAATAAAGCATTATTAACTGAATTACAGTGTTTGCAGACATTATTGAAAAAGTAAAAAAAGACTTGGCCCATAAAGGAGAGACTACCACTTGTTCAGCACAAGTTTGGGTAATTAACAGATAAAGACTGTCATTTCAGTCTCATTTCAGTTGTTTCTAGCTAATTCCAGTATGCTACAGACTTATCAATTCTTTCATGCACCATCCTGGTCCAGAGAGCCTCACATATTTCCTTGCCCTGATGGGCCTGGGCAGGGGGACCTTGAAGGTGAGGGGGTAAAGCCCTCTGGTGGCTTGGTGGTCAGATCTGAACAGGACACATAGTCTTGCACCCTCTGAAAGAAACATTTATATGAGTACCACTACCCCTTCACTGCCCTGTTCATTGCAATGTCCTCCAAACTCTGAAACCAGAGCCATAACATGCTCATATGGTGGCCACTTCTGCTCCCCAGTCTGGCACCCCTCAACACAAAGATGAGAAGTAAAAGGGAAAAAAAGATGCAGTCTGTGATCTGGTGCTCATCCCTTCTTTCCTAAGGAGGAGTGCCAGGTCCTCTATATCCCACTCTCACATCTACAGGAAGAACAAAAAAAAAAAAAAAAAAGAATCTGCAGTCACACTGTGTAAAGGCTGCCCCCCTTCATCCCACTCTAGCTACACTTCTACTTGAAACTTGGGATGGTGGTTTCTAGGCTGCCATACCTCAGTGTGCCCACAGGGGTTGAGCCAATACTCCCACACAGTTAAACAGCCTACAGACTGACAGGACATGGTAGAAATCTCGCTTACACCTGGTTTGACTGTGGCCAAGATGCCCCAGGTTCGACTGGATCTACAGAAAAAAATAATAATGAAAAAAGAAACAAGAGAGAGAGACAGAGAGAGACAGACAACAAAATGACTCATAAGTGTTTAATAGCAAATGCCATTAAATGACAGACAAAAATGTGAGCAATGATATTTTAATTCAGAAGTCAAAAACATAAAGCTGAGGCAGGAAAAATGTGCATGTCCATGCCTTAGCACTTTGTAGCTCATCTATAGCAGTAGGAACCCAGGTATACCAATAAATGCAGTTACACGTGTGCTTTATAGTGTGACTCACAGAGCTGAGTATCAAATGCCCAACTTACCTAAGTACTTTATAAGTTGTACAAAATTTCATGAAACTTGTAAGGTTTGCCATCTTGACCACTCTTAGACTCTGCATTTATGCAAAGGTTGACAGAAAGTACAAAATAAATAAGAAGCTTTAAAACAGATATAGTTAGGATAACATCTTTGGAAATAGGCAGTTACCACTGCATTTCACTTTGCCATCTTCAGGGCTACTCTCTGAGTTACTGGTGATGTCAGAAATCTTGTTGCAGTACTGTAAAACTATCATATTCTGTTAATCCATTCAAATCCATTCGTTAACTTTACATCCATTAAGATGCTTATTGCAGACTGTGGTATCGAACAGTGGAAATACGTATGACCAAAGAGCGGGCAACCTTACTGCAAATGAAGTGATGAATGCCTAATGAATTACTTGTAATTCTGTTTTCTGCATTTCTCTAAAACTGCCTCAAAGGCCCACATTTCACTGTACACATTCTAACAACTAAGTCAGGTGACCAATGTATAATTCACACACACACACACACACACACACACACACACACACATGCACAAGCACATACACAGAAAAGAATATAAAGGGACACGAATCATTAGAGAGTGAAGCAGGGAATTAGTAAAATTGTTATTTATATAAACAATGTTTTTTAGTTTTCTAATGTTGAATTACTCAGTTAAATGCATGTTAAAGAACTGATTGCACTCATAAAGGGAGGTGTGCATAATTACTTTGAAACTTGTATTTCTAGTGAAAAGATGTTGCAACATGAGGGATCAAGGCACAGGAGAGGGAATTTTACTGTGAAGAAAAAACATATTCTTATGGATGTAATTAGAGCATATGGAAAACATCTTTTTGGAAGAAGGGGCCAATGTATGTAGAATGAGTAAAGGCATGGGAATCAAGTTAAGAGAGGTGATGACATGGTCTGCCATGCCAGGACAAAGGCTAGGCAGAATGCAATTTTTCATAACACTAGCATTGGACCTCCCACTGTCCAACCTTTAACACCTGATGAGGATTTCCTGCCCTTTTTAAGGGGTTATGACTTTGATGCAGAAGAGGTGGGTGCAGGATTTGTTCACAGTCGGTGGTGGTGCTGCGGTAGCATTGTCGCCTCACAGTAAGACGTTGTCCTGTTCGATTCTCAGCTAAAGCGTCTTCTGTGTGGAGACATGCATGAATTGGCGTACCTTCGTTGAAGGTTGTGTCAGGCCTGGCAAGTCGGTATGTAAAAATCTACTGCCAATCATTAGCAGACCGGAGTTCCGCTGTGGCGACCCCTAACTGGGAAATGCCAAAAGATACAACAACAACAACTTGTGAGTATCAGTACTTTTAGAGTTTGTCAGTATACATTTACAGGAGGTGCAGAAGGTTAGTGTTCATACCTCTCAACTGTCCAGATTTTCACAGAATGTCCAGATTTTTGCTTCATAATTTTGGTCTGTTCCTCTTAAAATTTGTGGTTTTCTGGCAAATCACTGAGATGATCTGAGGATTAAAGTCACTAAATAATGACGTACATTTGAGTTTCAGACTTCAGAAAATGCATGTTAACACAAACCCTTTTATTCTCGCAACTTTCTAAGTTTAGAAGAGCAATATTTAAAATCTGTATCTATTTTTGGTTCTTTGTAGCCCCCATTATGTCAGGCTTTGTCCAGATTTCTAGCACTAAGAGGTTGAGAAGTATGTCAGTGTTTTTCTGTCATTGATAATTTCTGGCCATGTGTACTTGCTATAGTAGCTGTGTGAAATGTTTCCTCAAAAGGTATTCTGTTAACAACAGCTGTACCACCCTCTGCAGACAGGACAAGATAAGTGTGAATATTATAAATTTAGTATTAGCATTAGCATTAGAATTATCACATACTGTGCTGCTCTTCTCCTTAAAACGTCTTTACTCTGCAAACTACTTGCTTATCCATACTTTTGCAAAATCTCTTTCTAGTGGTATCTAACTGCCCATTTCAGCTGCACCTAACAACAAAGTAAATAATTTCCTGGCTGGAGTTTCACAGCCAGTCTCCTTCCAGGAGAAATTAACATGGAACTTCTGTATTCCCCTACTGTCTTACACTCGTTGTAAGCTGTAATTCATTCTCTCCAAGTGTGGAGACAAGTGATATTTTGCTGCACTTGTGCTTAATTTGTACTGCATGTGAAACTCAGTGTCTATTCTACTGTGATTGATTTCCTGGGTTAATAGTTTTGAAGTTATAGATGACCTCTGTTTTCTGCCTCTGACTCTATTTTAAACTCAGTCTTTGTATTCCTAATGAACATCCTATTCCTTTAGACTCTTGTCCACCTCCCTCCTCTACTACACTCTACTTAAATCACTCCTACTTCACTATGCTGTAAACGCCTTCTTCTTACTCCAGTCCATTCTGTCTCCTTCCCTCCTCATCTACTATACTCTACCCATGTCCTTTCAATTTCACTGTACCCTACTTACCTCCTGCAACTCCACCCACATCCCTTCTACTTCACTGTACTTTACCCATGTCCTTTCAATTTCACTGTACCCTACCTACCTCCTGGCTCCACCCACATCCCTTCTACTTCACTGTACTTTACCCATGTCCTTTCAATTTCACTGTACCCTACCTACCTCCTGGCTCCACCCACATCCCTTCTACTTCATTGTACTTTACCCATGTCCTTTCAGTTTCACTGTACCCTACCTACCTCCTGGCTCCACCCTCATCCCTTCTACTTCACTGTACTTTACCCATGTCCTTTCAGTTTCACTGTGCCCTACTTACCTCCTGCATCTCCACCCACATCCCTTCTACTTCATTGTACTTTACCCATGTCCTTTCAATTTCACTGTACCTTACCTACCTCCTGGCTCCACCCACATCCCTTCTACTTCACTGTACTTTACCCATGTCCTTTCAGTTTCACTGTACCCTACTTACCTCCTGGCTCCACCCTCATCCCTTCTACTTCACTGTACTTTACCCATGTCCTTTCAGTTTCACTGTACCCTACTTACCTCCTGCAACTCCACCCACATCCCTTCTACTTCACTGCACTTTACCCATGTCCTTTCAATTTCACTGTACCCTACTTACCTCCTGCAACTCCACCCACATCCCTTCTACTTCACTGTACTTTACCCATGTCCTTTCAATTTCACTGTACCCTACCTACCTCCTGGCTCCACCCACATCCCTTCTACTTCACTGTACTTTACCCATGTCCTTTCAGTTTCACTGTACCCAACTTACCTCCTGCAACTCCACCCACATCCCTTCTACTTCACTGCACTTTACCCATGTCCTTTCAGTTTCACTGTACCCTACTTACCTCCTGCAACTCCACCCACATCCCTTCTACTTCACTGCACTTTACCCATGTCCTTTCAATTTCACTGTACCCTACCTACCTCCTGGCTCCACCCACATCCCTTCTACTTCACTGTACTTTACCCATGTCCTTTCAATTTCACTGTACCCTACCTACCTCCTGGCTCCACCCACATCCCTTCTACTTCATTGTACTTTACCCATGTCCTTTCAGTTTCACTGTACCCTACCTACCTCCTGGCTCCACCCTCATCCCTTCTACTTCACTGTACTTTACCCATGTCCTTTCAGTTTCACTGTGCCCTACTTACCTCCTGCATCTCCACCCACATCCCTTCTACTTCATTGTACTTTACCCATGTCCTTTCAATTTCACTGTACCTTACCTACCTCCTGGCTCCACCCACATCCCTTCTACTTCACTGTACTTTACCCATGTCCTTTCAGTTTCACTGTACCCTACTTACCTCCTGGCTCCACCCTCATCCCTTCTACTTCACTGTACTTTACCCATGTCCTTTCAGTTTCACTGTACCCTACTTACCTCCTGCAACTCCACCCACATCCCTTCTACTTCACTGCACTTTACCCATGTCCTTTCAATTTCACTGTACCTTACCTACCTCCTGGCTCCACCCACATCCCTTCTACTTCACTGCACTTTACCCATGTCCTTTCAATTTCACTGTACCCTACCTACCTCCTGGCTCCACCCACATCCCTTCTACTTCACTATACTTTACCCATCTCCCTCCTGCCCCACTCTACTCTTCCCAACCAGAGTCATAGCTGGCTCAACTAGTGCCCAGTGCTGTTCCCCAATTTGGCACCCTTAACTGCAATTTGAGGAGAAAAAAAAATAAGAAAGTGGTTTGTGGTCTGGTTGGTGTTCCCAAGTCTCTGGATCCAGCCAGGTCCTGTTCATTTAATTTCTGCTCGATTCCAAGCTGAGGAGAAAAAAATCTTCTGCTTTTAAAAATCGTAGCAAGTGGCCTGCTATAACACACAAAAGAAATGCTCAAGTGCTTCAGTAGTGCATAAAAGCAGCATCGAAATTAATTTCTGTACCTTTCAGAAATGCCAGTACAGAAACAGATACCGGTACAGCACTAATGATTGAATGACATCTCTCACTTGTTCCCCTAACACCCTGCATCTGGGGTGGCTGTCCCCTTTCCATCATCCTTGCTACACTACTGTCCCCACCATCCTTCTGTCTCCACTACACTCTACCTCTTCTCATTACTCTGTCTACTAACTTCCCTCTTATCACACTGTACTCTATCAACCTCACTCCTACTCCAGTCCTACTCCACTATACCCTGCCCACTTCCCTCCTACTCCACTACACTCTACCAATTTCTAATTGCATACTTTTTCAAGCCCTTTTGCTTTAAGTCTGCCAGTTCAGAAACTCAGTAAACATGTTAATTATACTCACTTTGTTTTGCTTTTAGGCCTTTTGTTCTGTCCCAGTGCCTGACTTAACACAGATTTAACTCTACAATGCAAGGATGTCCACTTGATACCTCACTCTGAGGCACTAATGCCATCGTGGGTACTACCCTATTCACCCTGCAGTTCATCTATCCATTAGTGTCATCACTATTTACATAGCTCCTTTCCATTATGGGATTTTCCTTCATAACCAGTCAGGAATGAAGCTAAAAGAAATGCACACCCCTCTATTTCAGTTATTCCCTTAACTAGTGTCAAGCATTAGAAAGGCAACTTTAAGGAAATGACAGCCCCTTTAGAGTCTGCAGTTGCTGATTTTCAGACCCATTTGTCACAAGTGCACTACAGGATAAAAGGAGTAGTACATGATTACACAAATTGCAACTGTAACATACACTACTACTGATTTTTTTTAATATACCTTCTTCTTTTGGCTTTTCCCGGTTAGGGGTAGCCACAGCAGATCACCTGTCTGCTCATGATTGGCAGTGGAGTTTTATGGTGTCAAGTTGCCAGCCCAGGACCCAACCTTCCACAGAAGGCACACACACACACACACACGGCGAATTTTAGAGTGTCCAATCCACCTACAGCAGGTCTTTGGGAGGAAACCGGAGCACCTGGAGGAAACCCATACGAACACAGGGAGGACATGCAGACTCCACACAGAAGACACCCCAGCCGAGGATCAAACTGGCAAACCTCTTGCTGTGAGGCGACAATGCTAACCGCTGCACCACCGTGGCCACCCTTATTTTTCTAATATACCTAATAATCAGAATACAGTCTTGTTTTTATCTTCCCTCCCTACCTCTGCAGGACCCTTGCCCAATGACTTCAGTACCTATACCCAGTTAGCCCATGCATTGTACAGGGGGATGAAAGACTGGCATCTCTGAATTAGACAAGTCTCCTGGCTCAGTTGTCTTGCCTAGGAGTGCCTATTGGCTCATCTATTTCCCAGTGGTGAGAGTTGTAGTAGGGATTCGGCCAGCTGTGAATCACAGATTTATCATATCTACCTGGATGTGGAGAAGTGATGCACTACACATACACATACACACACACAGACACACACACAGACACACACACACACACACACACACACACACACACACACACACACACACACACACACACACACACACACACACACACACACACACCTCTCACCCTCTTAGAACAAGAAATCTGGACATAACCATAAATAAAAGTGGGATAAAGGCCCAAAAATAGGGAGAATTTTTAAATATTTCTCTTACAAACTTAGGAAGTTGATAGCATAATGGTTTTTGCATTATCATGAATTTTCTAAAGGGTATGAAGTCTGAAACTCAATTGTCTGTCATTATTTTCTAACTTCAGTCTTTAATGATTTGCCACTAATTTGCCAGAAAACCACAATTTTATGAAAAACGGACCAAAAATATGAAGCAAAAATGTGGACATTCTACAAAAATCTGTACAGTTGAGAGGTCTGGAGACACACACACACACACACACACACACACACACACACACACACACACACACACACACACACACACACACATTCCTGTTTTTACACACGTCCTGTTTTTCCAGCTAATCAGGGATGTTCCTACACAACACAGGACAAGCCAATATGGCTTGTGCAGGCAGGTGATGCATCCCTACACCTGTAGGTTTCACAAACTCAATGGACCTAACACCATCCTTCCTCAGGATGAGTGAGTTGGTGTCAGTCCCTTAACCTCATCCTCCTCCACGGGTCCCTCAGATGCCTGTGTCTATAATCAAAAATGAGTTGCTGGGACCATAGTGAGGCCTTCATCCCTCTATGCAAAAAAAGTGGGCCAACAAAATAAACAATCTTGAACCCTGTGTACACTTATGACATTCTCAACAATCTGGCTAAAATCTCTTATGTCAAGCCTCTACTATCTACAGAATCTGGAAAAAATACAGATTATGTATAAGAAACAAATGAATAGAAAGATCCAATAGAAGAATTCTGGTATCTCTAAAAAAAGAACTTCAAGTACATTTTATTTATTTATTTATTTTTTTAAACACACCTTTATTGAATTATCACTTGTAACATAGGAAAATTTACATACATTTATACAAAAGTAATCAAACTGTATTAACAAATTAAAATTTACAAGCATTTTGCTTCACATATATTGCTATATATCATATAACCTAAGCAACATTACATCAGTTATTCAATTTCTGCCCTTTATTTTAAGCAAGAAACAGCTTTATTAAATCATTACTTATAACATAAGCAATCACACATTTATATAAATTAAAACAAACCACACAGACGGAATCCTAGTTGCAAGCATTTTACATCACAAACCATACTGACACACTCCCAGTTGCAAACATTATACATCACTTATAATCTACCCAATAATTTTTGGTCAAACATTACATAGTTCATTTAAGTCTTGCCTTTTTTTAAACCTAATTCCTCCCCTGTAGATATTGTTTCCACAACTCCCATTTTTTCTTATGTAGTTTGCTCCTAACTTTTTTTAAAGCTCTCAGTTCCAGTTGTTTTATTTCTTTTACTATAGGTTCATAGATTCATATATTCACTACTTCTAATATAATTGGTTTAGATTTTGATTTCCATTTTCTAGTAATTGCTTTTTTGGCAGCCACCATAATTAGACACAGCAAGGCCTTACCATGTCCAGGCAATTCTGATTCTGTGTCATAGCTCAGAAGAATCATCTCCCTCATCACACCACTCTACCAACCAAGTATCTCCGATATTGCATCCCACAGGGAATCCTTAAAGTCTGCCAACCCACTGTGCTCCCAGAAAACATGTTCCCAACTACCTCTTTCTTCCCCATTACACCTCCAACATTTGCTGTCTACCTGAGGAAAAAATCTCTGGAGTCCACTTGGGGTATAAAAATATCTAAGTAAACATTTCCAAGCAAAAATTCTAAATCTTCTAGATTTTGTTACATATTTGGGAGACATACATATATTCTCCCATTGTTTCTTTGTGAATTGCTTATCCAATCTCTCTTCCCAATCCTTTCTAACATCCTCTAATTGATTCTTATAGTTATCATGCAATATTTTATATGCTGTACTAATTATTCCTTTTTTAATGGCAGCTTCTGTTCTAAAGTCTACTAAAAACTCTACCAGTGCTGTTCTTTCATTTAGGATCCCCCTATTTCTTTTACTTTGCCTATGCTCTGATATCAATCCCTGATAGAGAAGGCAATCTCGAATCTGCAGTCCAAATAAATTATTGGCCTCTTTCCATTTTATTACCCTTCTCTCTCTAGTTATTTGCACCCAATACCTTGGTTCCTTTGCCAGTTTTCTCAAATAAATTCCAGCCCCTCTTGTCTATTGTCTATATCCCTAATTGCAGTAATCCCTATCGGCAGAATCTCCTTTCTCCATTCCCCATATTTACTTAGTTCTTAGAATACTTTCTGATACTTTAGGAATATAATATTCTGTATAATTATTGTTATTCTCCTTAAAGGCCTGCATCCAAAATACCAGTCTCTCCTTTTTTCTTGAGCTTTCCCCTGTTTCAACATCATCCCTTTCCACTTTGAATTATAGTTTTCTGCTTGTGCTATGTATAGGAGCCTTAACTGTGTAGCTCTGGAATACCCCTTCAAATTGGGTAATCTCAATTCACCCTGTTCTTCTGGAAGAATCAACTTATTGGACCTGACTCTTGCCATCTTGCCCTCCCAGATAAAGCCCTTCAGCTCTTTATTAATTGCTATCCACAGCTTCACTGTTTGATAAAAAAATGCCTAACCTGTGTATAAGACTAAAAGGGCTAAAACACTTTGACTGCTTGTATCTTAACATCCATCTACATTTAACACAGATTCCATTTTCTCATTTTTTTGTATTATCTTTTGTTTAGTCTCTTCCCACATATCCTTAGCTGCCACACCACCTTCATTTTGAATCCATACTCCTAAATACTTCATTTTATCATGTCCCCATAAATACTGATATTGATGAACCAATTTGTGTGTGGGTACATAATTTATTGCTATTGCCTTTGTTTTAGGTTAATTAATTTTGTAACCTGAAAACTTTTGAAAGTGTATCAAAGCTTTCCACAGCACTGTAATGTCTCTTTCTGGTTTTGGCAGGTATAAAATAATATCATCTTCAAACAGAGCCAGCTTTTCTTGACTACTGTACCAATTGTATCCTTGAACTTCTGAGTCCCTTATTTTTTTGCCAGTGGTTCTAAATATAATGAAAATAGCACAGGGGAAAGAGGACATCCCTGGCTGGTTCCTCTGCCCAAGCAGAAATTATCAGAGGACCCCTACCCACTTTAATTTTTGCCTCCGATCCCTCATATATACCCTCCTAATCAACCTTAGAATTTTTTCAGGAAATGCAAATGCTTCCATTGCTCTGCTCATAAAGTCCTTCTGCATGTCCTCCTGTGGTTGCGTGGGTTTCCTCTGGGTGCTCTGGGTTCTTCACATATCCCAAGGTGGATTGGACACTCTAAATTGGCCCTAGGTGTGAGTGAGTGCGTGTGTGCGTGTGCCTTCTGTGGAAGGTTGGGCGCCACTCTGGCAACTTGGCACTTAAAACTCCACTGCCAATCATGAGTGGACACGTGATCCGCTGTGGCGACCCCTAACCGGGAAAAGCCAAAAGAAGAAGAAGAAAAAGCTCTGCTCATAAAGTCCCAGCTTACTCTGTCAAATTCTTTCTCTGCATCAAGACCCACCAAAAACAATGGTATCTTCTTACATTCTGCTTCCTTCTGGATCATCAGTGTTCTGTTAATGTTGTCAAATGTTTGCCTCCCCTCCTCAAAACCACAGTGATCCATATCTATCAATTTTTGCATCACTTTTGTCATTCTTTTAGCCATTATAGACATAGACACTTTATAATCATGGTTTAGCATTGAAATGGGCCTGTATGAAGCTGGGTGTAATGGATCCTTACCTTCTTTAGATATTACAGCTGCCACCGCTTTCTTACAGGGAGTTGGTACTTCTCCTTCTCTTAAAATACTGTTAAACAAACCTTCCACATCTTTATCAGTTTTTTACCTTTTAGCCTCCAAACTTCCACATAAATAGCATCTATTCTTGGGGACTTTCCTGTAGATTGGTTATACAGCACAATTCTTTCTCTCATCTCCTCCTATCTTAACCATTTTTAACTGAAGCTCATCTACCTCTAACCTTGGCATATTTAATTTTTCCATAAACATTTCCATTTGTATTTTTGCTTGATTTCCATATTTCTCTGCTTTAATAGGACTTTCATAAAATTTTCAAAATGTTTCTAATACCACTACAAGATCTCTTGTTACCTCCCTTGTTATAGGCTCCCTAAGCTTGGTGACAGCCCATTCTACTTTCTGTTGCCTGAGTCGTTGTGCTAAAAGTTTTTTGTGCTCTGCTGTTATTATCTTCAAGTACTTCTTATTTATCTTTATTATGACCTTAGTGATTTCAACTTTGACTGAATCATCTGTGAAAAAGCTAATGGAAGCAAAGCTAGACTTTATAATTCAGCAAACTAGAACAAATCGTTACTTTAACAAACTGAAAAAAATGTTGCATAAGTTGATACAGAGGTTTAAAAGAGTAACTTGTACTTCTAGGGTAGTTGATCATAGACTAGGGGGGGCTAACTTTCATAGGCATCCATATCTAATAACATCAAAAAACAACAGAGCTATATTATTCCATTTGTAACCCTGCCAAGCTGCCAAAATTTTAAACCATCTTACATTAATCCAGTGATTATCAAATAGACCACAAACATGTAAACATATTATCCATTCTAATCATATTAGTAATCACTGTCACTGCCTACCCCCCCCCCCCAGTGACCTGCAAAGCTGCAATAATTTTATGCTCATGATTAAATTATCAGTTAAAGAGCTCTTCCTAAGCAATGAACTCTCAGTGTCTGACTCCTTTCTGTGTCCAACAACAATACAATTGCAACCTGCCTGACTTTATCATATATCCCAATAGAAATTCAATGCTGAATGCATGTTAATATCCCAAGAAGATCACTTATACAAGAAATGAAGGAAAAGTAAACTTCTAGAAAACAACACATAACAGTGGGTATTCACCTGAGATTGTGGAAAAACTTAAGGCTGCTGACACAGCATGTGTGAATGACAACACGTTTTAGTCACCGTTGACACTTCTGCACTATATTTTTGTATTCCACAGGAAGAAGGGTTAAATACCTTCGATTTGAAGAAGCTGTGGAAATATTCCTACTGCTCCTGTTGCTGGTGTGGCAAAGCAGGTGAACAATGCTATTAATAAGAATTGGAATGAAATACATTCAAGCTGTCTGCTGGTAGAACTAAGTCTTGCTAATGGTTTCTTTGCATTTTAGGAAAATTATTAAGAGAAACTAAAGACTGCAGTGAAGGAAGACACAATTACTTATTATCAACAAATTTAGTATTAATTTAATGGGAAAGTACATTTTTAAATAAGCTGAAACTGTTTAAGTATTTCTTTGTTTGTTGGCGATATATATAGATAACCTCTGTATTTTATGGACAGGCTCACAAGAACTCTTAAAAGAGATTTTAACATGTTAAGCAGCAATATCTGTTTATTTCATTTTCAGGTAATGTATGCACTTCTATACAACTTTTATGTGAAAGTATCTTTATAGACACACACACACACACACACACACACACACACACACACACACACACACACACACACACACACACACACACACACACACACACACACACACACACACACACACACACACACACACACACACACACACACACACACACATATACATTTCAAACTGCAAAATGCAAAAAGCAGCTTTGGCTAACTTTAAAAAACATAAAAACATATCTAAACCCAGCTCAATGTTTTAACCTTTTTCTTTATAAATAATTTTTAAAATTTTCCTTGTCATTGAGACCAGAAGGACAACTTGCATTTAATTTTAATATCCAACAGTATTCCTTCCAATCCAATTTTTCCTCGGCTTCTAATTTGTTTTCAAAATCAAGAACTTTATCCAAGACCAAAAATCTAGGTGACCCTTTACATTTGGTAATATTATAATGCTTCACCCATGCATTAGATGTATCACCCTTCTGAGCAGCATATAAATGCTCATGTATTCTCCTGTACAATTCCCTGCTAGTTTTACCAATATAATATGAAATACAATGAGCGCAGATAGACAAATAAACCACAAACTTGCATTTGCAAATATTAGTACTTAACACTTTGATCTTTATATTATTGATACAAATTTCAGCTGAACGTTTATACAAGTATTTGGAGTGACTGCAATTTAAGCACTTCCAAACTGTTTCTTTACTTTTTCCAAGGTATTTAACTTTATCTTGGAAAATATTTTTAAAACTCTTACCTTTTTATTAACAAAACTAGGGACATCTCCTACTATTTTCCTAACCTCCGGGAAACTGCTTAAAATTTTCCAATTCTCTTCAAACAATTTTTTAATTTGTTTATTGTCTATAGAATATGGGACAACCATCCCTACTCCATAGTCTTTTTTTACATTTTTAGAGAAAAATCATGAAGTTCCATTGTATATATTGCATTTTTGTCTATTTTGTTTAATCTCTCTCATTTTTTCATTAACTAAATTCTCAGGATAACCTTTAGCTAAGAATTTAACACACAATACTTTACATTCTTTGAGAAATAATTCATCACAGTCTGTTAAATCACTAGTTCTTTTCAACGGTCCTTTAACTATATTGTGTTTCATATGCATGGGGTGCATACTACTGTATTCTAAAAAAGTATTATTTTGTATATCCTTCTTATAAATTTTTGTAAAGAGCTTGTTTCCTTTTTTTATATACTTCAACATCTAAAAAGTATATCCTTTCGGAACTATAGTTCCAAGTGAAGATCAAATATTCACAAGCATTGTTAATTTAATTTAAAAAACTTAGTAACTCATGTTCACCACTTTTCCAAATGAAAAAGAGGCCACCTATAAATCGACCATAATATAATATTTGAAAAAAATGCTTGTCCATAATATTTTGTTTCCCCCAAGCTGTCATAAATAAATTGATATAGCTGGGGGCCATTGCAGTCCCCATAGCAACACCATTTATTTGCTAATAAAAGCATCAATTAAATTAAAAAAAAATTTTAAAGACAATATGACATCCAGAATTTTTAAATTCAATGAAACTTCATCATCTTTGTAAAATTTTGATCCTAACAACTCTGTTCTAACATAATCCGCACCAATAACATTAGGTATTACAGTGTATAAGGACTTCATGTCCATAGTAACCAAAAGGTCAGTGTAACCTGTTTCTACTTCTTTAATTCTAGCAGAAAAAGCAAAAGTATCTCTAATATAAACCTCACCTAGTTCTACCACTTTTTTCAACTTTTGATAAATATACATAGCCATGGCTTCCATTTTACTACCACCACTGGCAACAATAGGCCTTAGTGGTGGATTTTCTAAATATTTCTGTACCTTAGGCAAACCAAAAATTTTGCTAATAACAGGATTATTTTTACATAAAAAATTAACTGTTTTGTTAGTAATCCTACTATCACACAACCATTCTTCAATTAACAAATCTATAAACCTGTATGATTTTTTAATAAAATCCTAAGTAACTCTTTTATAGTAATTGGCATCTTGCAACATATCTGTCATAGTGTGTGTGCGTATATATATATATATATATATATATATATATATATATATATATATATATATATATATATATATATATCTTTACTAAGTATAACCAAAGAGTTACCTTTGTCTGCTTTAAGAAAAACAATATTCTCATAATTTCTTAACTTATTTAAAGCAAAACACTCATCACATGTTAAATGAAACAATTTATTAACAGGTTTACTCATTAATAAAACTCTAAGTTGTTTTTCCATCACATTTTGAAAAGCCTCCAATTCTGACCTCAATTGAGGATTAAAATAACTTGGTTTGTGACACTTACTTTTTGAAACATTTTCATTTTTACTATATAACATTTTTAAGTTTAATCTTCTAACAAAATCTCTTAAATAATTTAAAGTCTCACATATATTAGCACGAGTTGCAGGTACAAAAGTCCAATTTTACTAAGCATACAGACTTCATGATAGTCAAGCATCTTGTGTGATAAGCTTATGATTTTAAAGTCACAGTCAAAGGAATTACCTTTTAATTTTGTGCATTGTTCCTCTTTTTCTTCCAAGACAAGTTTCATCGAAAAACTTTCCCTCTACATGCTGGTTTTCCTTTTCTGGACCTGCTGATACTTGCGCCCAAGACCGCTTCCCTGTGCCCATATCCACAACAGTATTTAATAAAGGATTACCACAGTTCGTATTTACGTTGTTAACACTGCCATTAGCAACATTAACCTCTCTTGGCCCCTTCTTTGTGAGGTATTCAGATCTTCTTACTTCCTGTGCAGCATCAGGAACCTGGTTATTATCAAAGGCTGGTCCGATGGTTGCCTTGCTCTCCGCACTAGAGTTAAAGAGATATACAATTCCTTGCTCATATTCTAAATGATCCCTCTCAAATTTTGTGGGTTTTCTTTTTTTCATGCCTTTGTTTTCTTTTATTAATTTGTCTTGAATAAGGCAAAGTTTGCTCTCAGAATTGTCAGCAGTAGAAGCTTCTTTAAGCATGAAGTAATTCGATCTTATACCTTCATTAAGCTCATGGATCCTTTGCTTATAATGATCCACAAGCATTCCCATATACTTCATGCCAGTTTTTTTTTTGGTTTAGCTCCACCCATTTGTCAATCAGTTCCTTGGGCAAATCATTGCCTATCGGCATTTTATTCACCCTGAGCCCTTTAGGAACTCTATTAGCAGCAATACTGCTTTCAAAAAAAAAAAAGAACATCCCACTGAAGATGTTTTAATTTTTACAAAGGCTTTTTCTAAAGACAAAAATTGATCAGTTAAATTGAGACCAACTTGCCTTTCACTTGCAGCTGCAGTTTTGCCAAATGGAATCAAAATTTAGACACAGTTATGACCAAGTTAATAAAACAAAGCCACAATTCAAGAAAACATAAATTTATACTAGACATTGCTTATATGATAATTCTGTACCTCTTATTAGGGCCCATATATTAGGCATACACTCCCATCCACAGCTTCAAATTCAAGGTATTTAAAACTCTTTTAACACTTTGCTCATACATCATACATGAACCATGTTAAACAAACTTGTAGTCACTGTATTAACAACCCCCTCCATGAGAACATCCAGAGTAGAAAGGTATAACACGTACTACCCAGACTCATTGCAAAATTCCTCGTCCCTTTCCTTAAATGAGTGGAGTCCTCATGTGACACACTCCTGAACTTGCTTAATCAATTCAAAAAAACCCAAAGAAAAAACATACTAAAATATAACTCTTTTTGGGAAGAGATTTGGCAGTATTTATTCTGTGATTTACTGAAAACCTACAGGTGTGAATAATTATTTATACAAGTCAAGTTTTCTTCTCAAACTTTAGGATAAATGTCATTAGAAATCAAGCAGTCATGTTTTCAAAGCTCAGTTTATCTGGAAATACAGCAGTATATGGATTAAGTTCATAGGTTCATAGGTGTGTACTAGGTTAGTGGCCCTGGAGCCTTTACAAGCATAGCCCATAGGATTACCCTGGCATCGTGCCACCCGACCTTAGTTCCTAGTGTGTCTGTCAAGTAGAGACACTGGAATGATCCCCTGAGTGAATTTTCTATTTCCCATCCACTCATCAAGATTTCTCTTGAAGAGGGCCAGTGAGGTGCTCTGTTTGACATGTATGGGAAGTCTATTCCATAGCATGGGCAGTCAGTGGGTTATGAACCTGTCCCTCCAGCACATTCTGTTGATTGTGGTAATGAGGTTGAGGTCTCTGGAGTGTGTGGTGCGGAGGGATTGGGATTTTTTTAGATGTAGCATTTCTAACAGAGCTGGGTCAGACATAGCTTTGTAAGTCAGGCAAAGATCGCCTCTAAGTAGGCGATATGAGACAGAGAATAGTTGGAGTTTTTCGAGTCTGTCCAGATAGGACAAGTGTTTAAGGCCTAGGATCCTATTTGCGAGGTATTTTGTGGCCTCTCCAGTCATTGCAGGTATCTAGTGAGGTACATGCCAATTGGGATATTGTACTCGATGATTGGCCTAATGAGGGAAGAGTAGAGGGAGACAATGACCTCTTTCTTCCTGGATGCAAAACCCTTAGTAATGAGATGTGCCACATAGAAAGACTTTCTGACCACAGTGGCAATGGGGTGGTCAAAAGAGAGGTTGCTGTCAACATGTGTTCCCAGATCTCTTATAATGCCTTCGGTGTTCAGTGGACTACCATCGATGTGGTAATTTAGGGGAACCGGGTTTTTCCCAAAGGGGATGATGACACATTTTATGGCACTGAGCTTAAGGCCATGGTTCTGACACTAGTCGTTGGTCTCAGTGAGGCCTTTCTGTAGGATGTCAACATCACTCGGGGAGTTAATAATAGCTCCCAACTTGCAATTGTCTGTGAACTTTGTCAGCCAGAGTCCCTTCGTGTTGGCTTAGACTTCAGAGAAGTAGATACCAAACAGGAGAGGACCCAGGACTGAACCCTGTGGGACTCCACTCATGACTGTTCAGCAGTCTGACTTGGAGTCAGCTACTTTCACACTGTGGGTTCAATCTGTGAGCCACTTTGCAACCCACCTAGTGATATAGGGGTTGATGCCTAGCTTAGTGAGTTTTTATATGATTCTTGAGTGGAGAATAGTATCAAAGCCTTGACCAGATCAAGGTAGGCTGTATGAACCACCTTGCCTTCATCCACAACTCTGGTGACTGACTCAAAGATGTCGTCCAAGTTGAGCAGGCATGATCTACCCTTCACAAAACCAAACTGTGTGGGATCCAGAGTTTGGAGATTCCCTATATCCTTGTTTATTAGGCCCATGATGATGCGTTCCATAGCTTTGCCTATCAGACTCATCAGGTTAATGGACCGATAGCTCCCAGGGTCTGTAGTCGCTCCTCCTTTGTGGAGAGGGATGACTGTAGCAGTGTGCCATTCGGTAGGGGCAAAGCCTGAGGTGAGGCTGTGACTGAACAGGGCACACAGGTGAGGTGTCAGTTCATTCTATAGTTCATGTAGAACACAGCCAGGGATACTGTCAGGTCCCATAGAAGCTGTATTCTTGACCTTGGACAGTGCTGTTTCAACCTCTGCAGCAGTAATACTGGGTGCTTGGCAATCTACTGGTATTGTGATTGGTCCTTTGAGGGGGGAGAGAGGGGTAAAGTTGGCACTGAATCTGTCGGCCAGTATACTGGCAATATCTGTTGGCTCTGTATAGGAGGTACCATTGTGCAGTAGCTCAGAGCAAATCTGGGTTTTGCCGTGGAGATTCTTTACATAACTATAGAAGGCCTTGTGGTTGTCTTTACTATCTGCTGCAATTCTGTTTTCATAGCTAGCTTTGCAGGATTTGATGAGGGATCTCAACTTTTGGTTGTAGCTGATAAGGGAATTTTTTTAGTCTTGGGACTTCACTTTATTCCGCATCAGTTTCTTCCTTCTGTTGTAGAGTTTGTTTATGGTAGGGGACCACCAGACTGGCTTCCTTTTTTTTTGGAGGAGAGCATCTTGGTTCTATTGGGTATGGCAAGATCCATGCATTTGTGTACGTGTTCGTACAGTGTATAGGTGTATGATTCGGCAGTTATGCAACTATTCTCCATTTGCATGGGTGACGTGAAGTTAGTCACCTCTGTTTTTAGGAGCCCATAAGTTAGCTTTGGAGAAGTTTTTCATGGTGGTTACCTTTGCGGGGCGTGGGGGGAGTGGGAGGGATGTGGATTTCCAAGGTGATTAGTTTGTGGTTAGATCTAACCAGGGAGGAGTTGACTATTGGTCTTGAACAACGGTTGTCCATGTTAGTAATGATCAGGTCAAAGATGTTGCTACCTGTAGTGGGGGTAAGAACGAGCTGGTCCAGGGCATTGGAATTAATGAATTCCAGGAAACGTTGGGCAAGTCTATTGGTACATGACTGGCTTTCCCAGTTAATGGAGGGGTAGTTGAAATCGCCCAGTATGAGAGTGTTAGGTTGGACCCTAATATTCTCCAGGGTGCTTAGGAACATGGAGTGTGAGTCTTGGGACATGGTTGGGGACCTATAGCAGGGTACGACCTGGATCACTGTCTTACCCAATGTTAGATGCACCTGAAGTATCTCAGATGCGTTATGTTGGGTTACCAGTCTGGAGGTGTGCACATCCTTTATGAATATGGAAACACCACTGCCTTTGGAGCTTCGGTTCAAGTTCTGGGGCCAAAAGGTGTGGAATGAGTTATAGCCTGGTATACAGGGGTGCTTTCTGCTGCCTTGAACCAGATCTCTGTTACAGCACAAATGTCAATGTTCTCCATTTTAAGGAGTGCTTTGAGCGAGTGCATTTTGAGATTTAGACTTCTAGCGTTGAGCAGCATGACCCTCAGATTGCATTTGTTTGTAGCTGTTACGGTGGTAATTTGGTCTTTGGAACACTGCCTAAAAAGGCACTATAGGGGTGGCAAGAGCCTTGGCCAGTATCTAGAAGCCCAGGGGTGACAGATGCAGGCTGTCTCTGGCAAAGCATCGAGGTCTGTCAATCATGTCATCCCAGGCAGACAGATACTTGATCCCCTTAGAATGACACCAGAAACTTAGCCAATTGTTGAAATCAGTCATTTTCTGCTTGCACTGTGGTATCATTCTGGGTGATGGTAGGATGCTGCTCAGGGCTAGGGTCATACCCGCCTGGGGTACATAACCCGAGAATTCCTCCATGTGTCTTTTCATGTAGTCCAGGGAGGTACATTTCAGGTCATTCATATCCACATGTACAATGACAGAGTCATATTTGTACCTATTGTGTATTTGTGCAACATCATACAACATTTATACCAAGACAAATAATTTTATTTCAGCTTGTTAAATGCACATTTATACCAAGAAAAATAATTTTGTTTATTTCAGCTTGTCAAATGCATATTATCCTTACTCTATTACCATCAAATGTTGAGATCTATTGACTATGTTAGAGATCTTAGAGTAATGGAAGAAAAATAACCAAGTTTTGATATCAATATAAATATTAGGTGGAACTGTAAGGACATGTTGTGGTTCAAGAAAGGATGGAACCACAGCTGTTTTGCAGATTATCTTATTAACTTGAGAAGGATCAGAGCCCTGAATTTTATGTAAAGTAAACTCCAATATGGCTTACTTAACAACCACTCACAATTCTTCAATAAAAAAGTATAATCTTAATAACAGCTGAAACAATGGTATCTGACACTGCCTCAGAAATTAAACAGACCCAAACAAGTGAAATTATATACCTTTAGAAACACCATAAAAAATCTGGCATTTACTATACATTGGAATACAGTGTAAACAATATCTTCCTACTGCTTCTGTAGTTGTGCAATGCTCTAAATCCACAATCTGAGTATTCCTGTCTGCTTTAATGACATGGCAGGTAATACCAAAACAGTATTCCACTGCAAAAAATGCAAAATATATACAATTTCTAATGTTAAAGCAAAAAAAAAAATAAAAAATCCACGTGCTCAAGTAATGTACAGGCCTAATGTATTCTTGTATGCTGTTGTTAAGCCATGTCTGATGAAGTCCGAGTGCATATGGCCTGGACCTTTACTAGAACGTGCTTTTTTATTAATGCCAACATGTTTGTATCTTCATTAAATTACATTTGATGATCCATCACTTTTCCAGTCCCAAGAATTAATTTTTATCTATATTTCTCTCACTAATTATCTCATTATTTCGTAAAGAAACACTTTTCTACCTTCTGCCAGACATCTTACATACAATCTGCTAGTTCCACTTTTTAAAATACTGCCCACCTCTGACGAGTGGATTTAGAATATCCACCCATATAACAATCTGTGTTCCCATGAAAATGCACAGTTATCAGAAAACTATCCTAAAAAGTAACCTTCAAAGAGGTGATATGGCTTCCTCATCCGTAGTTCCTAAAACCTGGAATTTACCCTAAAAGAAATATACCTGATTCCGAAACATTAAAACAAAACCTTCTAACTGTTCCTGTTGTACAAATCCACATCACTGACCCTATCCAGAAATGGCCACCCACACTGTTGGCTAAAATCAAAGAATCACATGACTTCCTGGAGGAATTATATATTTTTATGTATCGCTGAGCTCTTTAGATGAAATATGAGTATCTTTAAGGAGGACACAGACAAGTGTTTGAGTACAAGCATATTGTATAGTTCATTATTTATGTAGTTACATAGCAAAAATGATATGAAGTATATAGGTTATGGGGTAATAATACCTGCTGAAGATTCAAAATAATATAGCAGACTTTACAACATTTTTGATCGTGTTTGTAAACTTAAATAAATTGATTAAAATAACATGAAGGGTAACATACCATATTTTGAACAGTTTTCTTTCTCATTAAAACAGATTATGACATATCATTTTGAAGCTCAAGATGGCAATAATAAATACATTTTTTGCTGTATTAGTGTGTGTATGTGTGTGAGTATGTGTTTGTGTGTGCTTCTCTGTATCTAAGGAACTGATGTAAATGAGTGCTGCAAAACTAAAATGGACTGCTATATAACTTGTCACGATTTTATGTGCTTTGTGTTTTTCTATTGATATCAGTTACTTAGCTTTGGCTTAAAGGAATTCAAAAGTAACAAAACATTTTCTGGTAGGGTTTTGGCCTCAAGAACAGTTGATAAACTCAGCACAACAGTATGCTAATTTTGAGTTTGTTCAGTTTATATTTCTGTTAATTAACAGCTGTTTTTCTGTGCAGTGCTAAATCAGTATAGGGTGTGTGAAGTACAGATAGCCGCCTTGCAGCACAGTATTTGATGCTCTTTGAATACCTAATTCAGATGTTAGGTTGATTTGGCTTAAAAATCAAGAAAAATGGGGAAAAGCCAAAGTACCTTTAAGAAAGTGACATTCAGCATCAGTCAAGTTTGTATACATGGCTTTGTGATGCATCCATGGATGTAAAAGACAGACTGCCTGTGATTATTTCTTGTATAAAATCTTTTTTATTTCCTTTTTTTTGTGAAAACAGATACAGTAAAACGTAACAATATTAATAGACAGGTAGTAATATGACCAGAGAATACATTGCTGAATAATAAAACATAAATGCAAAACAGTAAGAACTATTTACACATATGCCAAAAATCCATCATTGAATATATATCACAACTTCAAGCTAGAATATGTTCAAAAAGGGATTTCCAAAATTCTGTAAGTGAGTGTGGGATTTCTCAGTGTAGGTTAAATATTTGTGAGCTAGTAGGTGTTTGGTAGCTAATTGTTTGAAACCCTCCCATGTGAATGATGCTCTATCCTTCCAATGTAATATAATATAGTATTTAAGTAAAGAAACTAGTGTTATTAATATTTGTGTTTGTAGTTTAGTCAGGCCTGCGGGGATGATATGTAGGAGAGCTAGTTTCCAAGATAAGGTGGACTTTTTATAGCCAATTTTTTCTAGTTGGACTCTAAGTGAGCACCATAGCTTGTAGGTGCACTTGTAGCTTCAGAGGATATTGGGGATATGGTGGAAAGTTTTCTGAGAAATGAGGAGAAAAAGGGGTTCAATGTATAAATTAAAACGATAGGGGGACATAGGACATCCTTGTCTGGCACCATTCTCAATGTCAATTTGAGAAGACAGGTGTTTATTAATTTGTAGGTAAGTATGAGCCTTGGAGTATAGTGTTTTGATAGCCTGTATGCAGTTATTGGGTATGCTAAAGAGAGGCAAGATATTGAGCAAAAAGTTTACATTGAGTCTATCAAATGCTTTTGAGGCATCAATAGCTAAGGTGTAGACTGGAGTACGTGTATTGGTAGAGAGATTGATCATGGTGTCCAGGGTAAGGGTATGATCAAAGGTTTGTCTGTGTATTATGAAACCTGATTGTTCAGGGGAAACAATGTTTGGAATGATTGGTTTAATTCTGCATACCTGTGATTATTTCTAATTTTGCCAATTCACATTGGAGCTAAAGATGAAGCCTCAGGTGAAAGTAATGTTTCATATTTTGTTTGCTTATTAATTATATAGTTAGCAGAGTTTCCGCAGGTGATTATAGTTTCCTTAAATATTTTTCCTCTCTCTATTTAGGCAGACAGATAGACCTCCACATACATTTTTTTTACCCTTCTAGACACACCATGTGCGTCCGTGCTCATGCACACGCACATGCTCACACAGAAAAAACACACACACACACACACACACACACACACACACACACACACACACACACACACACACACACACACACACACACACACACACACACACACACACACACACACACACACACACACACACACACACACACACACACACACACACACACACACACACATACACACACACCCGCGAGCGCACATCCATGCAAAATGACATTGTTAAAACATGCTTTTCTAACTGGACAAACATTTTGATAAAAAGTGATGTAAAGCTTTTTGTTTAAGATTTTATTTGCTTGTATTAATCTTCCAGATATCAAGACATGTTTAATGTAGCTCTTTAACCTCATAATAGCTCATTACAGACCCCTTAGCATTGTACTAGTGTATTGCAATATAAAAATACACACCTGTTGCCTGAAAATCTAGCAGAACAGAGGTGTTATTATTTGAATTCCCTGTTCCTGGTGGTTCTTCATTAATGTTCCCACATCACTGAGAACTCCTTGTTCCTTTACCCCTCTTTAATATCTAAACATCTCTGTGCCCAGCATGAAATCCTACCACCACTGTCACACCACATTAGCTAATGGCAGAGACGCGTTGTGTCACAGAAATGAGCAGTCACTTATCTGGTGAATCTCTGTCTGTTATTGGAAGTTGGATGGCACATCAGGTTCCATGACATTTATTCAGCAAGTACAACAGCCTGGTACATTTTTCTGTCTTGTTATACCTGGGACGACTTAAAATCAGAACCATAGGACAGATATGTTGACCCCATGCCTTACTCTGAATAGACTTTTGTGTCAAAGCACAGGGATGCAATCTGCATGAGTTACATACAAAGTGAATTCATCTGACAATGAAGTAATTTTCCCCAGTAACCTGGAATATGATAATGTGCAAATCAGCTTGGAAGAACATCTTAGATGTGGAAATAATTATGTAGTACGCTTTTTATGTGTTATGATGGACTGACACAATTTTCTGAAAGGCTTAGAATAATGCAGAGCGGAAGCATTTTACTGTGTCTCTGCATAGCATGGTGCATACTTACAGTGCTGCCTCCATTCTAGAAATGAGCTGCATGGCTACTGCAGTTATGGAGAGAGAGACACGATAGTAGCAGCTTTGCATGTTTAATACATGCAACAGAACTTTTAGTTTTTTATGTATGTATGTGTATATATATATATATATATATATATATATATATATATATATATATATATATATATATACACACACACACACACACACACACACACACACACACACACACACACACACACACACGTGTGTGTGTGTGTGTGTGTGTGTGTGTGTGCAAATGTGCATCAAATAAAAGTCAAAAAGTCAGTCTCAAAGTCTGCAATCTTGTGTTTATCAGCATAGCCCTTGTCTTAACAGATGAAATCAGGAAAACAACTTGATGATTTGTAAGATCATTTCAAGAATGAGAGAACATCTGAAGAGAGCACATATTACAGTAACAGAGCTGTAGCATGTCTAACCAAAACCAAACTACGCTGATTTTTCTTTCAGTGGTTGTTGCATTATGTAAAAAGAATGCAGATTGCTGAAGTCAGCAGTTCTTTTGCCTGGACCACATTTACATCAATTGTAACACTTGTGTTATGTATTGTACACTTCTACCCCTACTTTTTTAAAACCTACTTCTAATTACCTGTATATTTTTATATCTATATTATGTTATGTCACTATATGTAATTTGTTATATATTTAATCTTATTGTGCTATTGTTACTATGTATGTAACCTAGGCTGAGCCTAAAAATGGCCTAATTTGATCAGTACTCTACTCTGATAAACAAAATAAAATAAATAAATAAAAAAATACAGTCTGAGCCCACATATTTTACTATAACATGTAGTGTATAAATAGAAACAAGAAAGCAAGGTACTAAGAAATAATACGTTATTATTTGAGCAGCCAGGTATTCATTGCTCAGATGAAATAAACCCCAGTTAGATAATATGAGGTGAATTGCAATCTTGCCACAGTGATGTTGTAGAAAAATTATCATGTCCCATGCAAGAAAGTAATGTGAACATCAGTTCTGATAATTACAAATAAAGCATCCTAAACTAAATGCATGCCCAGGATTTAAAGTCTCACTAGTGTAGAAGTTATATGCCATATGCACTGCCTTGTTTGTAGCATTGTTTTCATGTAGACATGTTTTATATATATAATATATATATATGTGTGTGTGTGTGTGTGTGTGTGTGTGTGTGTGTGTGTGTATAAATATATATATGTGTGTGTGTGTGTGTGTATATATATATATATATATATATATATATATATATATATATATATATATATGTGTGTGTGTGTGTGTGTGTGTGTGTGTGTGTGTGTGTGTATCTGTGGTTTTATATGTGTAGACACATATACATTACATTTAAAAATAACATAAGCTGAGTATTCAGTTTTATATCACAGCTGTAGTTTACCCCTTCCCATAAATCTAACTCCTGTTGCAGAAGTAGTTATTCTAATGCACACATACTAGTCTATGGAACAGGAAAGTTACAGCAGGTAACCACAAAAACACCAGCCAAGACAGGGTACTGACACTTGAAAACAAAACCAATCCTGCCAAAGTATAATGCTCCTTATAAATTCAAATCACCATCAAAGTTGTATAATCATTTTATTAACACAGAAAAAAAAATAAGTGCTTTCATCCTATAATGTTAAGGACTTCATCAGAGCTGAACATTTAGGCAACCTGGCCACAATAAATTTTTAGAATACAAATCACTTGACTCAATTAAGATCATCAGACTAATTAATTAACAAAAATAATGATAAATTAAAGGAATAACACCAAACCTATTTAAAAGGTACATTAAAAGAGTTAAATCCATAAGATATCCCTTGCAAAAAACCTGATAAAAATAAAAAAATAAAAATTGCAACTGTTAAAAACTATTAAACCATTAAAAGTGTCAGTAGTACAAGTAAAATTGGAATTAAAATTTTCAGTCAGAGCTTAGCAGCCCTAAGCTTTAAGATACTACTTGTGGAAATGTAGTAATTTAATCCAGGCAATTTGTCGACCATCAACCTCAGTTCCTTGTATTCAAGCAGGGTTTCCCAAGGGCCACCAAGTACATTCATATGAACCTGTTCTAATACAGCATACTTGAAGGAGTTGTGTCCTGTATGATTTTTTTGAGTGTTTGAAAAAAGCATTATTTTTGTTACGTGTTCTGATACCATAATAATTTTCATATACTCTTTTAGCCAGTATCCTTTACTCCTGTAGTCTTGAGTTTAATTCTTTGCTCTCCACTTATACACATTAATTTTTGTGACATTTCCATATATTGTTTATTGAGCAGCAATTATTTAGAAAACTGGACCTGGTGTGACTACAAATTTTAAATACTAAGATATGTTGCACAAGATTTGATCTTCTTTGTAATCCCTGGTTTCAACCTTGTATTGCTGTTGGAGCTAAACTATGTCTTGGGGGTTCCATGGTGAAAGATCTGACTAGCATATTTTTTACAGAAAAAGCAACATATAGATTGTTTCATTAATTCTGCTGGCAAGGGGCTGTCACCCTCTTAACTCACAAAACTTTTTTTTTTAAGGAGAGTGGAGGGATTAAGGAGGGTTGTCACCATCTTAAAAAGGAGTGAACTGAAAAACCTTCAGAATTTGTCAGAATGTTACAGTTGCAGTGTCAAACTGTGCTACCATTCCAGCATTCTGAGAGGTATGCAAATACACTTTGTAACAACTAGTGCTCTACATTAATACCCTTGGGTCAGTCCTGCAAAATGATACTTGTGCTCTGTGAGAACTACCCTCTTAATAACTAAATGTTTTCAACGCACAGCAGTAAAATACTACTTGTTTTATCAAATACTACAACAAAGCATAGATGCATCTACCCAATGACTGCAGTATATATATATATATATATATATATATATATATATATATATATATATATATGGCTTACTATCAAAATGTGGAACAGCACTTTCACGAAACTGGGATGGCCAAATGCATGTTTTCCAGTTTCTGTAATACCGATCCAGAAATGTTCGAATCCTCATTAGCAAAAGGTTGTGTGCATTCATTAATATGGGATCAACGTTCTGATAGCAGATTGCACTACAGAGGGGAGTGGGAAATTTACTACTTTCCTCACTGTAGTGCGATCTCTGAGTTGGAATATATAATATGCAGCTAGTGAGGGGGGTGTAGGGGAGCCTGCCCCCCCTGCAAAAACGTTACCAGTAACACAGAATTTCGACATTGGAATTTCTGGTGTTCGAATGTCGATTCCGTGGTTACCATTTCTGACATTTTGGTAGTTCTGTATTACCAAATTTGGATAACGAATTTGATCAAAAAGTGGAAAATTGTTTTGATTTTCCATATTTTGATAGTAAATTTATATATACATATATATATATATATATATATATATATATATATATATATATATATAATATGTAAAAACATACATATGACCCTGTTTTTTATGACAGTCTATATAAAGATTTTCTTTACTGAATGTTAGACATTGGTGGAATAAGTTATTTTTTATTGGGAGGACTTATTTTTTAATTTAGAATTTACTATCTTAACTGTGGTGGTGGTGCTGCGGTAGCGTTGTAGCCTCACAGTGCGACGTTGTCCTGTTCAATTCTCAGCTAGAGCATCTTCTGTGTGGAGACATGCGTGAATGGGCGTACCTTCGTTGAAGGTTGTGCGTCAGGGCTGGCAACTCGGCACGTAAAAATCTACTGCCAATCATTAGCGGACCGGAGTTCTGCTGTGGTGACCCCTAACCGGGAAAAGCCAAAAGACACAACAACAACTATCTTACTTTGTCTCCAGGAAAAGGATCGCATATTATTTATTTTAAAAAGGGTCACACTGGTCAGACTGCTCAGCTTGCATATCAGGTTAACACACCAAAATAAATTTGTTTAGAAGATGCTTTAGAAGAAGAATAGACTATGAGGCACAGTGCCATAGTAACTTATTAAAAAACAGCACATAAAATGCAGAAACTGTTCACATCTGGCTTTATCTTGCTGAAATGTGTGAACTATTAAATATTTCATTATTTTTAAGCACCATTAATTAATTTGAAACCCCTTTCTGCACAGCTGCTGGTTGTAGTAGACATACATGATGGGAATACAGCATTTAAGGAAGATATAAAACACAGTAGACAATGTATGCATTTGTGTGTAACTAGAGTGAAATAAATCCATAACCAGCAGTAAGCAATGAGGTTTATAGGAATGCATATCAAGGTTTGTTTATTTCAAACAAGTGCATTTATTGTATTACCTGGAACATTCCTGGTAGTTCCTCAAATTATTTATGGTATGATCCTAGTTATTCTTACTAGGTGCTTAATATATAATTATCGATCATGGGATGAGTAAGACCATTTTCTAAGCAAAAACAATAGGTTAATTCATGAACCAAGGGGAAATTGACTAGGCTACCCTTCAGTATTACTTGACTGAATGGTAAGTAAGTTGTAGAGAAAGGCTTTTTGAAATGGGTATATAATAAATAGTGCAAGCCCAAAGAAAGACTCATTACCAGGTGCTAGCCTGATGGTGTTAACGATGGGCTTGTTAGCCACCCTGTGAAGCGGAAGCCTATAATATTTCAGTGGAAGACAAATTCTGAGTACAATAGTTAAGGAGATATGGCCTGCCATTCTTGTCTTTTTGCAAGTATTCTAGACTGCGGTATTAGCTTACAGAATTAATGAAATCCAGAAATGTTTTTTGTGTGCGTGTGTGCGCGTGTGTGTGCACGTCTGCGCGTGTGTGTGTGTGTGTGTGTGTGTGTGTGTGTGTGTGAGCGTGTGTGTGCGAGCAATAACATGTTAACAATCAGTTAGTACAGCTGATTTCAGAAACTAAAAGGAACACTTCAGCTTCCCAAGCAGATCCATCTTAAATGGATTAGTCACATTAATGTGTCTCCCCTGTTTGATGGGCAACCTGTGACTTTCAGATCTTATGCGGACAGATCTGATATAATGCATTGCTGAGCACTAGAGTTCTTATACCACTGATGTGGCAACGTGATTATGTTAAACCATCATGGGTTCATCACAAGGGTAGATTAAGGAACCCTTTCTGAGATATACATATACATACACACACACACACACACACACACATATATATATATTTATATATATATATATATATATATATATATAAATATAGATATAGATATAGATATATATATATATATACATAGATAGATATAGATAGATACACATACAGCTCTTTAAAGTATTTGTTCCCTTATACTCAAGTGGACCTTCACACACACACACACACACACACACACACACACACACACACACACACACACACACACACACACACACACACACACACACACTCACACACAGTTTAGTAAGGTCATGCTTTAGTTAAAATATGACAGAGCACTATAAAAGCAGCAGTGAACATGTATTAATAAACAGGATGGATGCACACCTTCAGGTTACCAAGGCAGAAGTAGAACTCCCAGAGTGCAGTTGTGATATTTATAGCAGAAACTGCAAATTAATTTAAACTGTTATTAATAAATGCCTACTCATTATAAGCAGTTTAATCTTAATATAACAAAGTAGCCTCACAGTTTGATATCACCTCACCATTTACTACTGATTCTTAGATGAAATATACATTTATGTTTCATTAAAGGTTAATACTTGACAACCATTCTCATCTTGTCTGCATAATTTTTATATGCATGTAATGTCTGACCTAAATACATTGTCATTCATTTGATCAAAACAGAAATATTCAAACAATATGGCTTGACAGAAGACTGTCTCATTTATGAAAACTATGTTACTAGATGTGTAGCAAACCATAAAGCCAAAAGCCAAATGTCCATCTGTGTTTGTAAATGCATTTATCACATAATAGTTTATTCTATTGAATGCCTTTTTATTTCTATGAGCTAACTTATGTTTAATATCAACACAAACTAGCAAGCAGTCTGCAAAATGTAGGTTTGTGCAAAATAAGAAGGGGCTTTGAATGAGGGGACTGCATTGTCATGTGTGTGTGTGTGTGTGAGAAGAGGATGTATACCAGTGACATCTGAAATATAAGTCCCCCACATGTGAAATATTTTCCGTTTATTGATATTGTTGGTTGCATATCATTTATCAGATATAGACTATTTGTTTAATGCATTTACTTTATGGGCTGCATTCTTAATGGGGCATTATCTTTTTTTAAAGCATGTAAATTTTGATCTGCATCAACTGATTCCTATTTATTTATTTATTTTATTTTATTTTTATTTTATTTATTTATTTTTATTTTTCATTTGTTGGTTAACTAAGTTACTTTCAGGGGCAGCCATGGAACACTGTCTGATTATATGACTTGCTCAAAGACATACAGATTGCCAATGGAAATGTAGGGAATCAAAATGGCGTGAGTAAATGGGTGGTGCACTTTTGCATAAACCTGTATGTACTCCTCACCAGAATTATTGTTTACTGTGACATATATATATATATATATATATATATATATATATATATATATATATATATATACATACATTTGTAGGAACATTTCTAAGATCTGTTCAATAAACTTATTAGCAAGTAACATTTTCTTCTCTTACCCTTGTGCTGTTATTAAGGTTAGCACAAAAGTTTAGCTTGGCATTTTCATGATACCATTTACTTTCATTTCACAGTGGTAAACACACACACACACACAGACACACACACACACACATATATATATATATATATATATATATATATATATATATATATATATGTATATATATATATATATATATATATATATATGCATACAGACACACATGCACACACTTACACAATCAGAGTATCTGCACTTGACTGCCATTCTGATACATATATATGTATTTATGTCTACATTATGTATTTGTAAATGTATGTATATATATATATATATATATATATATATATATATATATATACACACACACACATATATACATGAATACATGATTATGTGTGACTATATATATATATATATATATATATATATATATATATATATATATATATATATATATATTATATAATAAACTACTGTGAATGAAATTACAGTGAATGTTATCCTGAAAATATCAAGCCAAACTTTTTTAGTAATTTTAAAAACAGCACAAGAGCAAGAAAGAGCAAGAAAAAATGGCATTTGCTGATATTTTTTATTTTTATTAAGAAGATATTATATATATGATACAGTTAAATCAACTAAAATGTGAAACTTTAGTAAACCTGCCATTTGACAAAGGAAATGCTCATGCATGTTGATTTAGCTGCTGTGAAGATATTAAAGAACAAAGCTTCTGAAAATGTAATTTAATATAATTGTTTTGAGTCTGAATTCAAGAGGTGGCATGCTTAGTATGTACAAACATTCAAATTGTTCAGCTGTGCTGGCAGGCAGAAAAGACTAGTTATTCCTTACACAAAAGAAGTCTCATCTGGAACCAGAACTTTTGTTTCATCTGCAGCTGGTTAACAAGACAGTTTTCCTCAGTTAGTAGATAAGAAATGTAAAGAATTCTTTGTAGCTGTACAAACAGAATACATTTAAGCTGCAGATATCTGTAGTGCTGTGTTGGGTTTCGGATTTATATATAAAATGATAATCATGATTATAATTTACAACTAATTACTGTGTTTTCAGATTTTTAAACGTAAAATTATTTCAAGATTTAGATAAGTGATTTTGGTGAGTAACTGTAGCTTTCATATTTATATTAGTACAGAAGGATGTGTATAGCAGTGGCTTTATTTTAATGAAACTGTAGGATGTTTCTTCAAGTACTGCTGGTCTGGAATAGCTCTGCGTTCTTTAATGCTGATCTTCCCAGAGTCATACCCCCACCCATTAAGCCGTTTTGTAGAAAAATACTCTTCTCTCTGGGTCCTCTTCTACCAGCTGGAAAGATGTGTTTTTAGAGAATGGTTACAACTTCAGATGATTGCACTAAGGGAGTTTACCACTTCTGTGAAAGAACATAGGATGCATTCACTTGTATAAGGTAGAACATGTGCTCTTGGATCCATTAGTCCCACAGAATCTATGTATTTCTTCTGATACATGTTTGAGGATGATGGAGTTGACATTGTGGTCTTTGGGTATGGATTAAGTGTTCCTCAAGCCAAGCCAGGACTGTAGGTAGACAGTTCTTGGCCCTAGCTCAGAGCAGTCAATGCTAATAAGGCAGCATTAAAGTTCAAATAGTGAAAGAGAAAGATAGAGAGAGAGAGAGAGAGAGAGAGAGAGAGAGAGAGAGAGAGAGAGACCCTTTCTGGTCATTGAATATTATCCAAACAATTTAAAGTAAATGCTTCCTAGAAGGCTGAAAGGTTAAATAGGTGTCTGCAATACCCAGAAATCATTGCATTACATCTACATCTGTGTACATGTGATGATAACAATCCAAAAAGATTTACAGATCCTGTCATTTCGTATGATCTGGGATTGTGTCAGGCAATCTACTGATGGTGGTGGCTGGTGTGGTAACTTAGCAAACAGAGTGCAGCTTACTCGAATAGTTTGTTTTCAGGATACCATAATGGTTTGGTTACCACTGACATACAGACAAAATAATGTTTAGTGCTGCTGCCGTGAATTCTTCCCATTTGATGGTACACCAGTTAAGGAAGGCCAACTGGAGGAAGAAGCTCACATCATTTCCTTCTCTGCCCTAGAGAAAGACACTAACAACTGTCCATTCAGGCAGAGAAAAATGCCGTTAACTTTCCAACCCATAATCCTTCATACTACCAAAGCCACTTATCAAATACCCAAGTTGTTAAAGAGTTCCCATATAATGAAACCTTGAACTGAATAATGCTACTCCTTGCCAAAAATAGAAATGCTGTTAGCAGCGGGGGAAGCTGTAGAAGCATCAGCATAGGTGCTGCACATCCCAGAAACAACAGGGAGTGATTATACATTGTAAGGAGTTCAAGGTGCAGAGGTCAAAGGTGGCTAGAAATGTGCCCTGTATCCTTGGAAAGATAGAAAAAAGCTTTACCAGAGTTCAGAGCTTCTTTGTATCCATTGGAACCCACTTATGAATTCCCTAGTAGAAAGTGGCTAATTAGTGACCAGCTCTAGAGAAAAGACCTAACTTAAAATGGGAAAAGGACTTGGAGGAGGAGAAAGGTCCAGAAACTATAGGCAGTAGTTTCCAACTGTAAACTGTACAATCTGCTGGGTTGTGGTGATTTGAAAACAATCAGTGACAAATAAAGACAGATTCACTCTCATGTAGTTGTTTACACCAGTAAGTGTGATTATACAACTAATGAACTGAGACTGATGCTGTGTTAAAAGTTTCTCAAGAGATTGAGTGGGAAGAAGAATTCACCGGGACCACTACGGAGAAGTGATAATCATGCAGTCAGTGGAAGCAATCCTTGAGTCTGTGGATCCTTTTTAACTGTTCACTAATGGGCCCTGAGGTAAATTACTGATGCAGACCTTGACCCATAGATCAGCGTGTAAGATGTATAGGGCAGAAGGCTTCTTTTTAGCCAGCATTTCTTTCACGGTGTATTTCAATTTAGTGTTAAAAGCAAAGCACTTTTCTTCAAAGCAAGCTACTCATTGATAGAGTTTGTGATGTCAGTGATCATTGTCCCTCAGTTTTCAGTTTGTGATGTATGCATAATATATATATATATATATATATATATATATATATATATATATATATATATATATATATATATATATGTGTGTGTGTGTGTGTGTGTGTGTGTGTGTGTGTATATATATATATATATATGTGTGTGTGTGTGTTCATATATATATATATATATATATATATATACATACATATATATATGTGTGTGTGTGTGTGTGTGTGTGTGTGTGTGTGTGTGTTTATATATATATATATATATATATATATATATATATATATATATATATATATATATATATATATGTGTGTGTACGGTGCTCCCCTATTCTCCAACCTACAACTTGACCTCCGTTTCAGACTCGAAGCTTGTTACAACAAAATCTGCAAATCTGCAACCAATTCTAAGAACTCCTCCCATCACTGCCACTTCCTTCACACCCTAAACTGGCTTGAACTCCACAACCACCTAAAATACCTACAACTTACAACAGCCCACAAACTCATCTTTAAACCAACAGAATGCCCCTCTCTTGCCAAATCTCTAACACCCTACACACCTGGCCGCACCCTGAGATCCAAAGGCCAAAACCTCCTACATGTACACAAACCTCTATACCCACCTGGCCAACTATTGCTATCCCACACCATAGCCAAACTGTGGAACGCTCTCCCCACACCACTAAGTAACATACCAAACCATAACAACTACAAATCCATGCTTCTCTCCCATCTGGCCTCCAAACGGGCATGTCCTTCACATGCTCCCACCTAAAACACCCACACCACTAACTCCACACCTAAATAATTTTTATTTTGCTAAATGTAACAATATGTCATAGGTCTTTCTCTTTACATCTTTCCAAATTATTTCTTTTGCATGCCGCCCTCTAGCCTGTCTTACACATATTCTCAAACTGACACCCTCTTAATTGCAAAGCAGTGTATATATTACTGCAAAGCTGTTATTCCTGTACATATTAATATCGACATAAGATACTCACATTATCTATTACTAATGTGGCAACTTTCTGTAATTCTGCCTTTTCCAAGTTTGACAAAACTCTGTACTTATATTTTGTAATGTTGCAAATTTCTGTATTTTAAATTTTATATTTGTAATGTTCCAAATCTCTGATTTTATACTATGTACCGGAGCTTTTCTCCTTGGGTCTCCACTGAAAATGGGCCACAAGCCCAGCTGGACTAACCCGGTTACCAAACAATAATATATATATATATATATATATATATATATGTATATATATATATATATGTATATATGTGGGTCCACTTCATAACATTGAAATTTCATAATGTTGAGACCAAAACATCTAAATCCCAAAACATTGAAAACTCAGAACATTGAAAGTGTGCTTCATAACATTGAAAACTACAATGCATATATAAATAACATCCTTTCCACCTACAACAACACCTAACTAACACACTTTCTACTATGTTTCTGCAGGGGGTAAGCCCCCCTGCACCCCCCCCCATAAATTAAATATAAAATTAATATAAATTAAATATACCAACTCCAAGATCGCACTACAGTGGAAAAATGTTAATTTCCTAACCTCATTGTATCACAGTCACCATACACTGAGGTTACGAAATGGTCAGCAGCTGTTCTTGTCGAAGGCATGGTGCAAGATTACTGTAATAGTGGGATGGAAAATATGCCCTTTTCTCACTTTTGTGTGAACTTGGTGTTGGTAGATATAGGTAACATGAGTTTGGCGCTGCAGAGGGCAGATTTTCTGCAAAAAACAATGATTTTTGTATGCTTCAGGTATAATTTTGGGAGCACGCATGTTTTCTTTTGGCAGTTGTGTGCCAGTAACTTCTTTGTTGATAAAAGGTCCTGTAATGTTTTGCACACTGATTATCTTACATATATCTATATGGCTGCATTTATATATAGATGGATGGTGTAGTGGTAGCATTGTTGCCTCACAGTAAGTGGTTTTCTGGTTTGATTCTCAGCTGGGGTACCGTTTGTGCGGAGTCTGCATGTTGTCCCTGTGTTTGTATGGGTTCCTTCCCATGTTATAAAGACATGTATCTGGAGTGTTTCTCCCCAGGCCTCTGCTGAAAATTAGCTTTGTTCCAAGTTGGACTTTCCCAATAAATATCTAGTGTATATATATATATATATATATATATATAGGTCTAGGGCACATGCTCAACTAGCATATATCCAAAACATTAAACGCACATACACAAAAGTGCTTAAAATCAAAAAGCGCTTCCATGTATGTGTAGTTAAAAAAAAAAAAAATCTATGTTTCTGCAGGGGTGCACCCCCTTATTTTATTATTCTCACTCCGAGATCGCACTACAGTGGAGAAAAAGGAATTTTCCCTTACCCGCACTGTAGTTCGATCTACGAAACAGACACACATACAAGGAAGCACTTGTCGATGTTAAGCACGTTTGTGTATGTGTGTTCGATGTTTTGTGATTCAGACATATGCTAGTCGAGCACGTGTCCGAATCCCATATATATGTATATATATATATATATATATATATATATATATATATATATATATATATATATATGTATATATATTTATATCCACACATGACTTACCTTCTAAATTATGAATCCACAACACCGAACGTCAGAATGCTGAGATGAAAATAATGAAGACTTACGATCGCGAACAGCTGATTTTTCTCATGGCAAGGAAACACTTGTCCAACACATAATGTAAACACACTGTGTGAGTGCAGTCAATAAAAAACAGGAGTCAGATTAGCGCTTTCATTCCTTTACTATTGGAACTTCTTCAGAAGTTCCAGTAGTAAAGGAATGAAAGCGCTAATCTGACTCCTGCTTTTTATGGACTACGCTCACACAGTGGTGAATTTATTTTTAAGTTTGAAGTAGTTTGGTTTATTTGTTTACATAATGTAAACACATCCACCTGTGTAATAACCACCTAGGGGGGGGCTGCACACCCACACTCCCAATGTGGGGGGCTGTGCCCCCACCTCCCCACTATATACACCAACTCTGGACTCATGCTATAGTGGGGAAAAGGGCATATTTACACATGCTGGGCAAGTGTTTACTTGCCCTGAGAAAAATCGGCCGTTCGTGATTGTAAGTCTTCTTTATTTTTGCCTCGATATTCTGACGTTCAGAGTTGTGGGATTCGTGATTTAGAATGGGATCCACACACAGACGTATATACAGAGATATAGCTATCTATTCTGACATCTGCACGGTGCTCCAATCCCGTCACCACTTTTCAACTTTAAGCTAAGGAGCAAGAAAAAAAAAGTTCATTGGGCTTAAAAATAATAATAAAAAAAAACTGTAAAATGACTTAATTTTAAACTATAGCAAACTGCTTGCTAGATTTGTAGCCCACAGCTACATACATACATAAAAATAGATAGCTAGACAGGGGAAAATTCATAGCAGTTTCAACATTATGATAGTATTATCATGAATGAATATGGAGAAATTGCTATTTGTACTACAAATTTAAGTTCTACTGTCAACTTGATTTTAATTACTGCTTTTCTAAAACCTGTTTAGAAATATGGATCTCTGGCATAGCCAACTAAATACAAGAAGCTCATTTTAAATGTTGAAAATGTACAGCCTAGTTTGACAGGATGTTCTGTAGGCAAGCAGAAAAAAATAGTCTTGATACTTGATCAAGGGAAAATGGAGATACAGGGCCAGATTCCAACAGAGTTGCTCTCAGTGTTAAGTTTGCTCTGATTGTGAAAGGTTTACTCTTTAAGTGACTTACTTGGGTGTAAGGCCTGTCTATAAACAGACTTACACTGGGGGCCAGACTGCAGAAGACCTTCTCTCAATGTAAGTGGTAACTTAGACTGAGAGCAAGTCTTTTGAAAAAGTGCAGATAATCCTTGTGTTATTGAACTTCTATAGGTGGCTTGATCACATACTAGAAAACCAATAGGATATGTTGAAGCAAAGAAGGTAATTTGCAACCACAAAACTCAGTTTATTACACTAGAGTGATTTGATCCTATTTATACTGAAAATATCCATGAGAAGTACTATATAATCTGACTTTTATCATGGAAAGCACAAACTTGAGCAATTTTGCTGAATACATGGTCTTCAGTGACTGGTAAACTGCAATACATTACAAAGTATTCGAGTTACAAAAGTTGCCCGCAGAAAATGGAAATGATGACTACAAAACTCTTTTTATAGGTAAACGATTGAACATGCACACAGGTATCCTTTTACTTAAATGTTTATATAAGGCATTGTCACTTTCACATTATAATATCCATCAGATATGTATGTATTTATTTTGTTTTGAGTTACTTATTTATTTATTTATACTTGCAGACAGGGTTAGTCTCTCTAGGTCAAATATCCTCTTTTCTGAGGAAACCTCAAGGTAGAATTCATATTGACAAGGGTAAAATTGGCCAGGACACTGGTAAACTCCCCTACTCTTTTCCATAGGTGCTATGGGTTCTTTCACATATACTTAAGCTACCACTGACTCAGGTAAATGGGGTCTCAGTGTTTTTTTCAAACACCTTTATTGAATCATCACTTGTGACATAGGCAAATTTGCATTCATATAAAACTGATCACACTATAATTGACTTAAACATTTTACTTCACATTTATTGCTATATATCACATAACTTAAGCAATTACACAAACTATTCAATTACTTCTTTATTAAACCATCACTTACTACACAAGCAATCATACATTTATACAAATGAAAACAAACCACACCAACACAATCCTAGTTGTAAACATTTTACATCACAAACCATACTGACATACTCCCAGTTGCAAACATTATGCATCACTTATAATCTACCCAATCTTTTTCAGTCAAACATTACATAGTTCATTTAAGTCCTGCTGCCTTTTATTTATTTATTTATTTATTTATATTTGTTGACCGGGAGTGTCCGGGAGTGTTTATACCTCATTCCTCCCTTGTATGAATTGTTCCCACAGTTCCCATTTTTTCCTATGTAGTTAGCTCCTAACCTTTTCTAAAGATCTCAATTCCAGTTGTTTTGTTTCTTTTACTATAGGTTCATAGATTCATATATTCACTACTTCTAATATAATTGGTTCAGATTTTGATTTCCATTTTCTAGTAATTGCTTTTTTGGAAGCCACCATTATTAGACATGACAAGGCCTTATCATGCCTAATAAATTCTGATTATGTGTCATATCTCAGAAAAATCATCTCCCTCATCAGACCAATCTGCACACCCAGTATCTCTGACAGTGCATCCTGCAGGGAATCCTTAACGTCCGCCAATTCACTGCAGTCCCAGAAAATATGTTCCCAATTACCTCTTTCTTTCTTGTCACACCTCCAACATTTGCTGTCTGCCTGAGGAAAATTTTCTGTGAAGTCTACTTGTGGCATAAAAATATCTATGCAAACAAACATTTCCAGGCAAAAATCCTAAATCTTCTAGATTTTGTTGCATATTTGGGAGACATACATATATCCTCCCATTGTTTCTTTGTGAATTGCTTATCCAGTTTTTTTCCCAATCCTTTCTAACCTCCTCTGATTGATTCTTATAGTTATCATGCAATATTTTATATGCTCTACTAATTATTCCTTTCTTAATGACAACTTCTATTCTAGATTCTACTAAAAACTCTACCAGTACTGGTCATTTGTTTAGGACTCCCCTATTTCTTTCTCTTTGCCTATACTCTGATATCAATCCCTGATAGAGAAGCCAATCTCTAACCTGCAGTCCAAATAAATTCTTGTCTTCTTCCCATTCTATCATCTTTCCCTCTCTAGTGATTTTCTCCCAATGCCTTTGTTCCTTTGCCAGTTTTCTCCAATAAATTCCAGCTCCCTCTTGCCTATTGCCTATGTCTCTAACTGCAGTCATCCCTATCAGCAAAATCTCCTTTCCCCAATCCCATGCTGGCTTAGCCCTTAGAATACTTTCTGCTATTTTATGAATATAATATTCTGCATGGTTATTGTTATTTTCCTTAAGGATCTGCACCCAAAATCCTAGTCACTCCTTGTTTCTTGAGCTTCCCCCCGATTCATCATAATCCCTTTCCACTTTGAAATACAGTTTTCTGCTTGTGCTATGTATAGGAGTCATAATTGTGTAGCTCTGAAATACCCCTTCAAATCGGGGAAACCCAATCTGCCCTGTTCTACTGGAAGAATTAGCTTATCCCACTTGGAGGAGAAGATGGGGCCTCTGTTTATTGTCTCATCCGAAGGATGGCAGACTAAAGACTGCAGCATCTTCACTTATGTTGCGCTATAGTGCCATCACTTGAAAATGAATCCACCTACCTGGTGTGGGAATAAAACCCACAGCCTTCTGATCTTCAGCATCAAAAGTGAGTGTGGTTTGTGATGTCTACTCAACATTAAGTGCAAGTTATGCTTTTAGTTTGGCCACTTTGTGTCTCACCAGGCATACTGAGTCAAGAGAGACAGAGGTGATGATAACAGAGAGACTAGGTTAAGTCATGCATCTGTGTCCATGTTAGAAAGATCTGGAGCAGACTTTCATTTGCAATCATTCATTGCCTGATTACCAGCTTAATCCATTTAAGGGTCATAGAGGAGAGCTGGAACCTTTTCTGATACTAAATGGTTGCAAGTTAAAGAAACTAAACATGCTTTGGATGGTAGTTTGTTAGAGGACACACACACACACACACACACACACACACACACACACACACACACACACACACACACACACACACACACACACACACACAGCTACTGTCAATTTGGAGAATCTCCCAGTTCATTTATGGCATATCTTTTGGAGGTAGGTGGAAGCTAGTATACCAAGTAGGCACAGGGAGGACATACAGATTCTTGTACAAAGATAGCCATAGCTGAGAACCAGACTGGAAACCAAAGCACTATAACACAGCAGTGCTAACCACTGTGCCACCCCCTTCTGCTTACACTGTGACAAATATCTGCCAAGCATGCACTCAGGGACTGATTAATAGATGGTCTTGACACTTATAAACATAACATTTTGGAGTTACGTTAAAATTCTGTGCTTGTTAATTAAAGTTCTCCTCTTATGGTCTATAACTGCTATCATCAGATAATACATGGGAACCAGTGATTTAACTTATCATTTATCAGATGCATTTTGTTCATCTTTCTGATGTCCAGTATAAGCATTTCCTCTTTCTCTTGTATTTTTCTAGTTATCACATCTGTAACTTACCTTGCATCATAAAAAATTATTAACTTGACTCATACTTTCTACACCAAAGCTCTCTAAAATCTGATATTATTTTTAATTATTTTTGTGGTACACTAAATAAGTAATGTTTATTAACTGATTAGTAAGTGCACTTTGTGTATGTTATAATTAAATCTATGTAACAATTGTCCCAAAAACTTTTCTTCTTTGGATTCTACTGAAAATGACGCTTCCCTCGTGGGCACTCTAAGTCACTGAATGCTAACAAACAAAATCAGAACTACTAGATATTTTTAAACTGAGAGAGCTTAGTATGTTTAGGATTAAACTGATACTTGGATTACAGCCGTATTTTACAAAACTTTAGAAATATGCAGTATTTTTAGTTTCCTAAATTCTGAGGTTTTCCTTTTTCCAAATTGGGTTATATAATTACTGATAGTCTTCTGCCCCCTTGTGGTTACTTTCTTTTACTAATTGCAAACTTTCTCTGCATAGGTTTTCAAAGCCATGTTGTATTTTACTGCAGCCATGTGTATCAATTACCCAGTGTATATTTATATATTACATTTTTATGCATGGTGTATTTGATTAACGACAGTTCATACTTTTATCATGCCTGTGTATTTGCTTTTTGTATGGAACACTATGTGCCATGGCATCTAGAGCAACTGATTGTAATGCAGATTAATTTGGTTTGGTCAACCATATGAAAGAATAAAATGATGCAATGCTTTACTAATCACTGCTTAAGCAGAGTAGTATTATTCTAAAAGGCATTTTAATTTATTTCATTTATGAAGCTGCTATCCTCAGTGAAACCAGCTAAGACTGTCGGTTTCTAACTTCCGCAAAGACCTGTGTGCTATATGGTGTTGTCCATGTATGTTTTTATGACATAATTTATGATGTTTGTCTGTGTGTTAATTTGTTGATCATTTAGGTGAGACTCGGTTTTGTATTCTCACAGATGAGAACACAAAAGACACAGCCTTGAATAAACTGTTGAAGTATTGCTCTATGAAATCTAATGCCAAGAAATAGTAAACACATTTTAGTTTAATTTGAAATACTTCTGAATGGTTAGGGGATTACATCACTTTTGTGTAGGGGACTAACAGATGGGAAACAAAAGCGTATTTTTTCTTATGCAATAACAGAGATTCATCATCTGTGAAGTAGGGATGGTTTTAGGAACATTATTTATTTATTTATTTATTTCACATATGTTGACCAGGATAGTCTGCCTGAACTTGCTCCCTTTTTCAACAGAGGCCCGGGGAGTAAAGATTCACAGTCTAAAGTTGTTGTTGAGTCTTTCGGCTTTTCCCAGTTAGGGGTCGCCACAGCGGAACTCCGGTCCGCTAATGATTGGCAGTAGATTTTTATGTGCAGAGTTGCCGGCCCTGACGCACAACCTTCAATGAAGGTACGCCCATTCACGCATGTCTCCACACAGAAAATGCTCTAGCTGAGAATCGAACAGAACAACGTCTTACTGTGAGGCGACAATGCTACCACAGCACCACCACCACCGCAGTATTTTACAGGCCTTGTTCAGCAAGTAATACATTCTCAATGTAGGTTATGCATTCCATGCTAGTCAGGTATTTTTCTTTCAAGCGATACACTATGGGCCCAATTATAAAAGACTTAGTCTCAGTGTAAGTGACCACTTACACTGACAGCAGACTGAGAGCAGGTTGTTTGGAATCTGGTCCCCAGTGTAAGACTGGTTATAGATAGGCTTTACACCAGAGAAAACCATGAATACTGAGAGCAAGTCTTTTGGAATCAGGGCAGACTTACACTTAGAGCAATTCTTTTGGAATCTGGCCCTTTTAAGAGACCTCTGAAAATGATGCTTCATGTCTTAGTTTAAGGCAAGAAAGTAAAATATAAAGAAAACAAATAACCTGACAATATGTTGTCAAAAGACTGATATAATTTTGATAGCCAAGGCTGGCTTCACACTGTTTCAGGCTACTATGTGCAGGCAACCTTCATGTCATCTGTAACTATCCTTTAACTCTTGCTGAATGAATATATTATCGAAAATCATCCGTAGATTTAGTAATTTTAAAAACAGCATTGCTATCTGGCAAGATGGTAGCACACTTCCCATCGTGGCTGTTAGCAGTGATTTGGGAGTCCAAGGAAGCACAAGGCCCCTGTGTGTAGGATTATTTTGCTGTAGTATAAATCCTGTCTTGCTGATTGCTGTGTACTGGGAAATGGTGGGAAGAGTGTTGAGAAGCTGTGTGGGATCAGTTGCTATGTAGATCCAGACCTGGTGGGCTCTAATGGAGGCCAATACCACTCTCCAGAACAATGGGCGGAAACTAAGTTTGTTGTGTTGTGGATCTCTGAATGATATCTGCTGTGTCACTGAGGTGTGAAGCAGGCATAAGTTAATGCAAAGTTAGGTGTCTGAATTCCTACATCTAAGATTTTATGTTTCCATCCATGTTGACAGTGAAATTTCCTCACTCAGAACACCACTGTGCTACTAAAACCAAAGTCTTACCAGTAGTGCACACACACACACACACACACACACACACACACACACACACACACACACACACACACACACACACACACACAGTTAACATTGTCTGCTACTCCTTTCTGTCTAAAGTTTTTACATGGAACACTGCCCCACACTGGATTCCTTGCAGAAACGTACAATTTCCAGTCTCAACCTGTGCTCATCTGTCTCCATTTCTATCACCCTGCCAACCCCAATCTGTACATATGAATGCCTCCCCAAAGGCTTCTGTTATTTGAATCCCATGCTGTAGAAATCTCTGACCCTGACTACAGGGAGCTCAGCTACTGTTTGTGTGTTTAAATCTCATCTGATCAACCACCCCAGGTAATTGTGGTCTGTGGCTGTAGGCATTGAGAACTGTTTGCATTTGGGTTACACATCAGCCATCATTACCATTACTGAATGCATGTTTACTCCAACTCTGTGGTTTGCAACAATTAAGTGTGTATTGTTTTATATATATAGTTTCTCCTCTACATTCCCTCCTTCTAGCTATTGCAATTTTTCATATTTGTTTCTTATATAACAAGATCACAGCTGAAAATGGTCATTAGTCCAGTCTGCCTACCTCAAATACAATTAGTATTTAAAATTAAGGATCATAAGAAGGAGCTTGAGGGGTTCTGGTATTTCATCGCTATTAGCACGAGTGACAGAAGATGTGGTACATTCTCTCCAGCTCAAATATACCCACAGATCACAGAGTCTCAGTCATGGACATCTGATTCAACAAAGCCTGGGAACTGAATAGTAAACAGGGGAACAGTAGCATCTTGAACTTGCCCTGCTCTGTAAAACCCATGTTAAAGTACATAGTCAAGAACCACTGAAAAGGGAATCAATGCTTTGGGCTCACTTATCCGTGGGACAGTGAATAGTGAATAGTGGCTTGACGATATATATATATATATATATATATGTGTGTGTGTGTGTGTGTGTGTGTATATATATATATATATATATATATATATATATATATATATATATATATATATAAAATATGTGTGTGTGTGTGTGTGTGTGTGTGTGTGTAGCCAGATATACATGTTTGTATATATCTATACCTGTTACTATCTATCTATTTATCTATCTATCTGTATCTATAGCTATATCTGTAGGGCTATGTACAAGTTTGAGATTGAGCTAGTTAGGGCTTGAGTACTTGCTTCTTTTAAGTAGTGGTAGTGAGCAGGTTTGTTGTGAGATATTAACATGCAAGCATCTGTAATAGACCCATATATATATATATATATATATATATATATATATATATAGACATATATATATATATATATATATATATATATATATATATATATATATATATATGTATGTATACACACACACACAGATGGACAAGCACACACATATGTGCGTACACATGTAGATTCATCATTAGTTTAATTTCCTGGCCTTCGAGGCCTTTAATTCAGTACTGTCTACAGACATTTCTACCACTCGCTTCATTTTAGCAACACATTGCTCTTTTTGCAGCAACACCTACTCCTCCTGCTAGCTTCTATCTCCTGACTCAACTGCACATTCACCTCTTACACCTTCTCATTTTTTTGTTTATGTTTAGTACATGATCCTGACTGACCATTGAACCTCACTTTTGCCTGTCCAAATAATGTTTTCATTTCTCCTGGAGGCATAGCTCTCAACCTCTTAATGCAAGAAATCTGGACAAGGCCTAAAATAATGGGGGACAAAGGCCCAAAAAATAGGGACAAATTTTAAAGATTGCTCTTATAAGTTTAGAAAGTTGTTAGAATAACAGATTGTGTGTTGGCATGCATTTTCTGAAGGATATGAAGTCTGTGATATCAGTAGGACTTGTTGGCGGGACAGATTTGTGTCCCAGGGACTCCCGCATCTGTGGAATAGACTCCCTCTCCACATCAAGCAAAGTACCTCATTATCCCTTTTTAAGTGCAACCTGGATGGGAAACAGAAAATACACCCCCGGGATTCCACCTGTGTCCCTGCTGGACAGGGGCTTTGGGTGCTGACTTGTCTAAACATGGGCTAAATTCTTGGCTAGGCTTATAAGGGTTTCAGGCCCAGTAGTCTAGTAACCTCCTATGATCCTATGAAACTCAAATGACTGTGATTATTTAGTGACTTCAATCCTCAGTGATTTGCCAGACAACAACAAATTTTATGAGAAACAGACAAAAAAATATAAGGCAAAAATCTGAACATTCTACAAAAAATCTGGCTAGTTGAGAGTTATGTCTGGAGGTGAGAGCCTTATAGCTCATTTTTTTCTATTATTCATAATGGTCAAGCTGGAGTGGTGCCATATTCATCTCTGGGATTTTTGCCACTACCCTAATGTTTCTTTTGCAAGTGCCTGCTATTGCTCAAGGGACTGACATGCAATGGGTGAACATGAAGGAAATAACTCCAACGTTAGCAAAAGGTGTTCTCTCAATAGACTTACCTTCCTTGAAAGTAAAGTGACTCTTTTTACCCCTGGTCTCCATCAGGGATTCCAGAAAGTGTCTACATCCATAGGCATAAACCCTCCAAGTCTCCCCTCAGAGATAGTAGAGTAGGATCCACTTCATAATTTGTCTCTGATTAACTCCTTTATTGCCCAGTCTGCTAACTAAACCCATCTCAGAGGGGTTGTTCTCACAGCTTTATACCATTATATAACAAGGCTGGCTTCTGCCTCCTCAGTCAAAATGGCCATGACAACACTCGGTCTGCTGCCATAGTAGGGAAATGCACCTGTTGCCTCGGTCAAATTCCTTCTTGTTAGAATAAATTTCACCTTTGTTCTCATATGAAAACATGATCTAACTCTAATGGTATGTATCTGATCAGCAAAATATACAAATAAAATAAAAACTTCATCATCACGTGGTGGGTAGTAGCTGGGGAGATGCACCTGCATTCTGAATTTATCCAAGGTTAATTTTGCAGGTAGAGTAGAATTAAATTTGTAAAAAAAAGGCTTCAAACTCTAAAGATATGCTTCACTGAATCTAGGCCTAGCTACCCTGTAGTCTTTGATCCATGCCTGACACCCAACCCACCTAAACCAAACTACAGTCACCAAATTTCCTCTTAGTGGCTATGCTGCATTCATATTGCCCATACCAGAACACATGAAGGATGACATGGGGTGCTTGCTGGGGCCAGAGCCTCACTTGATGGTGGCAGAGGCCAAGGCCCTAAAGCAGCTCCAAGGGAGTTGGGAAATAAAAAAAAAGTTTAAAGTCTGCTGAAACTTTAAGTCTAGAGGGAAGAGATACTAGACAGAATGCTCTCTATGGCTTATTGACATCCTGTCTATGTTTATAATGTGGAAAACAACATGATAAGTAAGGCATCAGAAGAAGGGAATAATCCATTCTTTTAAATCTAAGGTATAGCAATTAACCAAAAACAGTACCGCAGTGAACATTAAAAACTGACAAATGCTAGGAAGTTCTTTTGAATTTATGAAATTAGAACTATGACTGGATGGCACTTTGATTCTAGCATGGTTCTAACTATGTTTTATCTAACAGAGCTGTAACATTTTAGGCAGAATATTGAAAACACAATTAATGCCAAAGGTGAATATTGTTGAACATAATTAGCCATAGTGCACATTGCCGCATCTTAATAGTATGTTGATGGTATACCTTATATAATAAAGTATCCATCTTTGATGATAAATTTACCATCTCATTCCTGTAACAATGGTCGTGGGATGGGTAAGGGCAATCTGTAACTAAATGGGATAAGTTATTTTGAGCATAAAAAGGGAAACTGGCTAGGCTTAAGATAGCTTGCAAGGGCAGCTATCCTAGTACTTACCTATGAACCTACTCGTATAAGGAGGTACAGTGCACTCCAAACCAATTCCACCAATTATACTTAAGCCATATGTTGATAAATTATTCAGAAATCTTCATAGCACGTCAGAGATATTGCAAATACTGAATTTATATGCAGAAAAAGAGTAGCTTTCCAACATATGAATAGTGTCAGTGATCTCAAACATTTTCTGATTGTTCTTTGAAATAGCATTAATTTATTGAATTGATTATGCTGCTTGTGAAATGTCAGACAGGTCAATGAATCTTTGTAATGGAAAATAATTGGTTGTTTAGAATGTTTTCACTGACATATTAAGGAGCTAGAGCCATTTCAACCAGCAAGCATTACATCGTAACTTTTATATTTATGTAGTCTTGCAGCTTTAATTTTTTTTTCATTTACTTAAATCTGCTGAAAGAAGCCATGAATCTTCTCTGCAAATTCTTTGAACTGGAAGTTTATGCTCCGATATTGTTTCCTTTCCTGGTAGCAAACCCTCATATGCAGGTTGCACACTACTATGTGCTAGAAATGCTTTGTTATGTAATGCTTTTCACCAGGAACATGTTTTGTTCTTACTTATGCTTGCAGCTTTTTATTATTGGAAGTGATAAATAATTTACATTTTAAGACATCTGTAGCATAACATAGGAATTGTAGATTCTGGATCCATGGTACATAAAATTCTTCACTAAGGAGAAAAGTCAGCTACTAGCGTATGTCATATATATATATATATATATATCCAAAAATAAAGAAAAGAAATACATGTAAATCTATTATCAATCCTCCTATACAGTATCTTCATATCGGCCTTACAGAAGAATATTAAATGAAATTATTTACAAGCCAGGTAACTGTGAATCTACTATTTTTAGTAAGGGACTCCCATTTTTTCAGCATTTACACTCCTTATCGACCTAGAACTATTAAAGACATATTTATACTATACCACACACTTATGACTTTCTCTGTTTAGAAGCTCTTTTAAAAAATTATAATCAGATGGATCTACTACAATTTATTGAGATGACATGACTTGAAACAAAATGGCATAGCAAAAAAAACCTGTTAAAAACAGATGACCTGAGTACACAGTTCCTTGTAAGACAAGTAAGCTCCATGCTTTTGCCATATGGGAGTTTGATACTCACATCCCCCTTACGTTATTATTCACACACTAAGGTCATTGCAGAAAGACTATTAATATGCATTTTATATGGGTCCACTTCACATGATTGAATCTCAAAATACTGCATTTCATTTGACTGAGACCACAATACCTAATTTACAAAATGCTGAAAACTCATTTGACTGAATCTCATTATACTGAAAACTTACAATGCTGAATTTCAAAATACTGAATTTTAAGCCATAGATGTGATGTGTTTCTCTTTACCCTTGACTTGCTTGTGATAAAAAGCATTACTGTAACTTAAAGTGCCGACTGTCAGAATACCGATAGTAGAGCGGAAAGTAATATTGTAGTGTTTCTAAATGTGGGTATGGCTCTTTAAATTTTTATGGAAAGTATCTAAAGTAATATGGTGGATGTTTTGTGTAATTCCGGCAGTAGTGGCAGTGTGCACAGTACTGTAAGGTAAGTAAAAGGTATATGCCCTTTTCCCCACTGTAGTGCGATCCTGTAGTTAGTATACATATAGTTGGGGGGCAGCCCCCCACTTTGGGGGGTGTGGGGGGCATAATCCCCACATAATTTGGTTTTAAATTGTCCAGTTTCTGTTAAGAGGGTAAGTAAGTAGTTTTTAAGTTTTGGAAAGAGTTAGATGTTGGTTTTGTAAGTGTGCATGTCTGTGGCTTAAAATTCAGTATTTTGAAATTCAGGATTGTAAGCTTTCAGTATAACGGGATTCAGACAAATGAGTTTTCAGTATTTTGAAAATTAGGTACTGTAGTCTCAGTCAAATGAAATTCAGTATTTTGAGATTCAGTCATGTGAAGTGGACCCATTTTACACACACATATATATATATATATATATATATATATATATATATATATATATATATATATATATATAGCTCTGATTACCTTAAGCCTTAAGAGTCTCCCCCTTCCAGCACATAATCCCTCCTCACTTAAGCTTCGATCACTTCAAGCCATAAGAGTCTCCCCCTACTGGCACATAATCCCTATATACCTCCCTCAGACATATTCTTTCATCTCTATCAAATCTCCCTGCACTCTCCTGCGGCTTTATTCCTCTCCTTACTTCATCCACTCCTACAGCTATATTTGCTCAACAAAACTTGTAAATATTGTAAACATAGAGTAGTCCTTTCTACTCTAATATATGCATGTAAAGCATAGCCACAATTTCTCAAATTCCTGTAATTTCTCAATACATATCAAATATCTATACAACCTTAACACTCAGTTTCAATAAATTTCTGCTAACGTATACTCAATGAAAAAGCTTAATTTAATCAGTTCCACAGAATTGTTTTTGGTACTAGGTTGTACCTCTTGTAATCATATTTGTAAACTGCTAATGCATTCTCAGACCTTGGTTGTATTTCTTGTAAATCCTGTATGTAAACTGCTTTTTTTAATGCATTCTCGGAGCTTTTCTCCCCGGGCCTCCACTGAAAATGGGCCATGTTGACCCAGTAGACTTCCCCGGTAATCAAACTGGAAATAAATAAATAAATATATATATATATATATATATATATATATATATATATATATATATATATATATAGACACACACACACACACGCACACACACACACAGACACACACACACACACATATATATATATATATATATATATATATATATATATATATATATATATATATTTATAGGTTTACTATCATGTTTCTGAGACAGACTCGCTCAAATTAACTTCACTTGAAACCCGAACCTCAAATGCTGCCAGTGCCGAACACCGATAATGTGGAAGTACAAATCTCACCCCCATCTCGACCCATGTTAGCGCTCATCCCAAGATCCCATTTGATTTGTATTTCAGCAATACCAGATTTCGGCAGTGTCAGTTTTAGCCAACTTGAGTCTATGTTGCGACCATTCGACCGAGTCCATCTCAGGAACATGATAGTAAACTATATATATATATATATATATATATATATATATATATAATGCATAGCTGCCTTTCAGTTTTTGCATAGCCATATTATAATTTTTAAGTTTTACATGTTATCTATTGTATAAAATTGCCTATTTTGTAAATGGATCTTCTCTCTCTGTCCCCTGCTAAAAAGAATCTACCGCAGATCAATCAGACTTCCCAGGTCAAGAAAGGCAGTAAACAAGAGTGATCATTAAAACACAAACAAAAACTGTCTTATCTCTTTACCCAGAATGTGAGAACTTGGCAACCTTAGAAACCGATAAACATTGATCACAAACAAATCCTGTGTATATGGAGCTAGCAGCAGATACAACAGCAAGTAGTTATGCTCAAACAACTGCAATATGTACGATTTCTTATCAAGCAACAGGTTTGAATCTCAACCATATCAATGTCACACAACTGCTAGGCATGAGTAACTAGTCAGTGAGTATAATATTATGTTATGTAGTAACACAAAACATTTGGCATAGGTAAGGCAATGGGTTCAGACAATTTACCCAAAGCAGGTAAAGTAAAACGTTTCCTACATACAAAACAATACTGGATTTGGATATAAATGCTATTCCTGGTAAGCACTTCTAATAATGCAATTATAACAACAGATCTGTAAGGTATGACCCACATTTGTTTTAGAACCCATGGTCTCCAGTGATCATTGCTTATTACTGCAAAACAAAAGTAAAGTCAATAACTGATTCTGTTGCACAATCTGCATTAGAAGCATATGCAGGAATTTTTCAGCAACTTGTATACTCACCTCCAGACTGTAGCCCACCACCCAGACCCACAGGTGCAGTGCTCATCTCCTACTGTGGATAACATACATTTCTGGCTAGCATTTTCAGTAGCATGACAAAACCGTGAAAAAAATGTGTAGTCAGTCAGGCATGATGGAAAAAGCAGCGATAATCATAGCATATGCCAGGTTGTACCACCATGGCCTAGAACCCCAATGTAGGAGAATAATCATATACTTAGTTCTGACCACTATTGTTTATAGTGTATGTAGGAGAAAATTAGATCTGTAATAAAAAAAATAATTTGAACCGAAAACAACTGGAACAGCTCTAAGCAGTTAGAATCTACTGAACAAGAACATTCTGTGTTTCTAAATCTCTTCCCATCATTACTTGTGCACATACATAGTATGACATCCATAGCTGCTATAATCACCGTAAAACTAGCTCATACTTCAGTTTATCACAAACTTAAAATTCATGCTGTCAGCCTGGATTTTCCCAAACAACAGATTTCCCTAAAAAAAAAATTAAAAAATAGTATGCATTCAATTTTTTTCTGTTCTCAGTGAAATCACACTAGTTTCAGCAGCCTGCATGCAGATGCTAATATTTGTTGACAGGGACAGTATTTAAGCAACATTTCTAACTACTTGAGAGAAGAAGCAGAACAAAAATGTTGTGTATCATCTGTACAAATCTATAGATGATATGGAATAACATATATATCCTTGTTAAGAATATTCTTCATTAAGCTAGCTTTGTGACACAGAAAGATGAAATACTGGCTTGGTAGGACAAGAATCCCGGACTGTCTGCACCAGCAATTAGAAAGATAATTGCAGCACTCCACAAAGACCACTGACACGGTGTGAATGTACTCACTGTCACGCACCTGATCTGATCACAGCATGGTGGTAAATATCAAACAGCTAAATCACATTCTTCATTAGGTCAGACCTTTAGTAAGTCATGTTGGAGTGCACAGCTTGCCCACCACCTGGAAGAGTGCCACTGATCCATTTGCCACAGCAAAGGTCACCCTGGACAAGTTGATGGACTGCCAAGAGATTCTGCCTGGTATGCTAAAAAGTGATTGTCTGGAGCAAGTTCATCCTCAACCACAGTAGAGTGGTACCTCTTATGCCCCATCCTTTAGCAAGTTTGATGGTTATGGAGCTCAAAATAAAGCCATAGCTCACGTGGAACCAAGCAGAAGAGTCGTATATGGCACGGGACCAGGATATCTGCAAGGTGGTGAGGGTCTGGTTGTGGATCTCAACCAACTCTGCGGAGTCCATGACACTACATTCCTGTAGCTGATCAAGCAACATGGACTGAAGAGGTGTGTGTGGTCATCAGACTGAGCTTTTTGTACTGGATAAGACACACGCATGGAGGTTCCACTCAAAGTTGATCGACCATACATTGAATAGTGTAGTGGTCTAACCTAATGACTGGTCATACTACCCACTCACTGGTTTCAATACAAAATTGGAAGATGAAGTCAAAGTTATGCTCAGATATATGGGCAACAGCAGTAGCCACCTGCACAACTTCTTTTACAAAAGCCACCAATGCCTCACCAGCCACGATGTTGAAGTCGATCAGAATAAGCCATCCAGGAGATGACAGCATCAGTGAAACAAAGAAGTCTGAGAATCTGAGAAGGAGCAACCTCAAACTATTGCAAAAATGGTAAATGAGGTGGGTGTCACAATTTATTCTTGCACCCTTTACATACTGAAAGTGTTATAGGTTGTATGTCATTTTGGAAACAGACCATTAGTACTTAGCCTGACAAATATAGGAAGACCTTTGAAGATCTTATTGGTAGTTTTTTGTATTACTGGATGAATTGTAAAAGCTGTGTTGTCCTCAAAAATTGATTCCACATTGAATGTGTATGTTGCCTCACTACTGAGAAGTCATATAAAAAATTGGTTTGTATGGTGAAGCAACTGGTGAAGACTTCAACTAAACCTTTTGGCTCCTAAAGCTTTTACTAGGTTTTACCTGTCAGTTTTTAAGGAATTTTGCTTTAAGTTGTATTTTTTTCCATTTCTTACATTCTTTCTGTTGCTTGCTTTAAAATGTGCCATCCAAAGCTTGTTACAAGGTTTGGAAGCAGTCTTATTTCTGGTTTAATGTGAGAAGCAAGTCAACTTGCTAGTGTATTTTTCTACTACAGACCTGGGAAATACTCTGCACAAGAATGAGGAAGTTTACTAAATGCTCAGAGTAGTTCTGTAGTCCCTCTGTAAGAGAACTTACTGCACATTATACCATTTCATCTCAAGCAGTAAGGGGTAATGGTAGATATTTTATCACTTGACCCTAGAATTCATTTTATCTTGCAGTAAAGTAGTAACCATTGATCAGTGATAACTAAACTTTGGAGATGTTACAAATGGGATGGAAAGACTTTCTGGTATGTTAGTGATAAATCAGTCGGGAATTGTGTGCTCCTGGATGGGACCTACTGTGAATAGAAGCGTGTGTATGACTGAATATCTATGAAAGGTTCCATCAAGGATTTCTTCCATGTACTCCACAGGGTGTTAAATTCACCTAAGAAGAATCCATTATATGTTATCATTATGGGAAAAACTATGGCTATTTTAGCTTGAGGGGAAAACTATGGCTATTTTAGCTTGAGGTGGCCTCCAGTAAGGACAGTCACACACCATACACACTAATCCAGGTGGTCAGTTTCTGCTGACACTATATAAGACTGCACTTCCTTGGAAATGTTTTTTTCTTTCCCCTGCCCTTCTACCTATTTTTGTAAGACATGTCAATGTTGATACTTGAGAGTTAACTTGAAAATAATGAAAGTCTTTGCTGACTTTGGATGCTGCAGAGGAAGAATCACTATGTTAACAGGCCTGGTAAGGAAAATATTCTAGTTTTATCTTGGGGGTGGAAACCAAAAAACAGGAAAGACTACTGCATTACTATGACACCAGATTGGAAATACATTTCAAAGTTTTTTTCAAGATTATCTGTTAACAAGACAGAAAGCTATGGTGAGATAAATCGACTACCAGGGAGCCTTCATTATTCTGTTTTTGTTGGTTGAGTGTTGGATTGTAAGCATTATTGCATTGCCTTGCAGAGATGTCAGCCAGCTGTTGGCTTGCCCATTCTGCAAGATAGGAATCGCACTTATACCTGTAATTTAGTACTATTCAATGACTGGAGTGTGCTGTAATCACAAGATAGCTGGGAATGTGCTGTAATCACAAAATAGAATGGAATGTGTGCTGTAATCCCAAGAATGATGAGAGTGTGCTCTAATCACAAGATAGATGCGAGTGTGCTATAATCACAAGAATGATAGGTGTGTGCTGTAATCACAAGAATGATGGGAGTGTGTTGTAATCACAAGAATGATGGGAGTGTGTTGTAATCATAAGATAAATGGGAGTGTGCTGTAATTGCAAGAATGAAGGGAGTGTGCTATAATCGCAAGATTAATAAAAGTGTTCTGTAATCACAAGAATGATCGGAGTGTGCTCTAATCACAAGAATTATTGGAGTGTGCTGTAATCACAAGATAGATGGGAGTGTGCTGTAATCACAAGAATGATAGGAGTGTGCCATAATCATAAGAATGATGGGACTCTGCTGTATTCACAAGAATGATGGGAGTGTGTTGTAATCACAAGATAGATGGGAGTGTGCTGTAATCACAAGAATGATAGGAGTGTGCTATAATCATAAGAATGATGGGAGTGTGTTGTAATCATAAGATAAATGGGAGTGTGCTATAATCATAAGAATGATGGGAGTGTGTTGTAATCACAAGATAGATGGGAGTGTGCTGTAATCACAAGAATGATAGGAGTGTGCTATAATCATAAGAATGATGGGAGTGTGTTGTAATCACAAGATAGATGGGAGTGTGCTATAATCATAAGAATGATGGGAGTGTGTTGTAATCACAAGATAGATGGGAGTGTGCTGTAATCACAAGAATGATAGGAGTGTGCTATAATCATAAGAATGATGGGAGTGTGTTGTAATCACAAGATAGATGGGAGTGTGCTGTAATCATAAGAATGAAGGGAGTGTGCTATAATCATAAGATAGATAGGAGTGTGCTGTAATCACAAGAATTATAGGAGTGTGCTATAATCACAATATAGATGGGAGTTTGCTGTAATCACAAGAATGATGGGAGTGTGTTGTAATCACAAGAATGATCGGAGTGTGCTCTAATCACAAGAATGATTGGAGTGTGCTGTAATCACAAGAATGATGAGAGTGTGTTGTAATCACAAGATAGATGTGAGTGTGCTGTAATCACAAGAATGAAGGGAGTGTGCTATAATCATAAGATAGATAGGAGTGTGCTGTAATCACAAGAATTATAGGAGTGTGCTATAATCACAATATAGATGGGAGTTTGCTGTAATCACAAGAATGATGGGAGTGTGTTGTAATCACAAGATAGATGGGAGAGTGTTGTAATCACAAGAATGATCGGAGTGTGCTCTAATCACAAGAATGATTGGAGTGTGCTGTAATCACAAGAATGATGAGAGTGTGTTGTAATCACAAGATAGATGTGAGTGTGCTGTAATCACAAGAATGAAGGGAGTGTGCTATAATCATAAGATAGATAGGAGTGTGCTGTAATCACAAGAATTATAGGAGTGTGCTATAATCACAATATAGATGGGAGTTTGCTGAAATCACAAGAATGATGGGAGCGTGCTCTAATCACAAGATAGATGGGAGTGTGCTGTAATATGACAGGAGTATGCTGTAATCGCAAGATAGACAGGAGTGTGCTGTAATCACAGAATGATGGGAGTGTGTTGTAATCACAAGAATGATGAGAGTGTGTTGTAATCACAAGATAGACAGGAGTGTGCTGTAATCACAGAATGATGGGAGTGTGTTGTAATCACAAGAATGATGAGAGTGTGTTGTAATCACAAGATAGACAGGAGTGTGCTGTAATCACAGAATGATGGGAGTGTGTTGTAATCACAAGAATGATGAGAGTGTGTTGTAATCACAAGATAGACAGGAGTGTGCTGTAATCACAGAATGATGGGAGTGTACTGTAATGGGTCTGTGTTTGGTTATCAAAAACATAAACCCTTGAAAAGCTAAATGGTGAACTGAAAACATCATTATTGAACATAACCAAACAGCAGAAACAGCAAAAAAAACCTTTATTGAATGGCCATAGTTGGCCGACATCGAGAACGCAACCAACTAAGGTGGGGGGCTTTGTCCCCACACCCCCCCTAACTATATATACCAACTCCAAGATCGCACTACAGTGGGGAAAAGGGCAAATTTAAAAGATTTCCTTCACTTACCCTTATGCATCATGTTACTTCCTGGTTGTTGGCCAACTATGGCCATTCGATGAAGTTTTTTTTTTTTGCTGTTTGGTTGTTGTGTCTTTTGGCTTTTCCCGGTTAGGGGTCACCACAGCGGAACTCCAGTCCGCTAATGATTGGCAGTAGATTTTTATGTGCCGGCCCTGATGCACAACCTTCAACAAAGGTACGCCCATTCATGCATGTCTCCACACAGAAGACGCTCTAGCTGAGAATTGAACAGGACAACATCTTACGGTGAGGCGACAACGCTACCACAGCACCACCACCGCAGATATATATTAATGTAGTAAAGGTCTGCTAATACAGCCAGAAGGTTAGAGTATTAACTGGGGATCAATGGATCATGGCTAAGAATGCTACATTTACGTTGTATACCCTCTAAATAACAACCAAGTATTCCATGGTTCCTTGTGAAAATACTCACATATGTCCTGGGCCTTAATTGATTACTGGTATAGTAAACAGCTTGTTATTGTTCTACTAGAGGCCTGATCTAAGTCATGCACATTCATTTGTAAGATACTCTGATGGGTCTTCATTAGTGACAGAACAAATCACTTGATAACTGGTAAAGAGAGACTGTTCCCTAGCTAAACCTTATTCATGTCTTCTGCAAAATATTCTGCTCTTGATATTTTGAAATGAATGCAGCTCTGTATTTCTTCTGGTACCAAATGACAACTGCTGTCCTTGAACACTTGTAATTAGAGAAACTAATGTAGCCTACAATTAGGAAGTGACCTGCTAAGAAAGAAGGAATGGAAAATTATCTATTACTAGCATTAGTAACTCCATGTTTATGTCTAAAGAGATTTGAGTTTGAAGTTTAGTTACTGAGTATTCAGATGGCATCTTTGTCAGTTTTATATATATATATATATGTACATTTTTTCCATATAAAATATTTTTACTTTCAAATAGGCACATTTAACAATTAGCAATTTAACAATTAATATGTTGATGAGAATACAAACTTGACAGATATTTAAATTGATAACACATATTTTTTGCTTGGTCTTTTCTAATTTGTAATTTTTTTTAAGACTCACAGTAGCTTTTCTTTGAGAGATGTGGAATAAAATGCTTATTCTATGTCTCTGCATTTTCTTTTTTGCACGTATGAGTTTAACAATGCATATTTACATTTAAACTGAAATTGGGTATTTTAACAGCTGAACACATTTGTGGTAATGTAGATGTACAGCTATTAGAAAAAAATATATCTGCTACTTTAAAAATATCACAGCTACAAAATGAATGTGGCATTCTGACTCATGTCTCAGTTGTAAGTACCCACAATGCCTGTTTTCTTTTTATTCCTCACTATGTTGCTTCTGTAATCACAGTAGCTGTCAAGATTTCACAAACTCTGGCACTCTTAATCTATTCTATCGAGACATAAATTGAGCTAAGTAGCTTAAGCATTGCTTCACTGACATTCGCATTTAAATTTGAAAATGTTACAGTCAATAGCAGCAATTCTCCAAAAGGGGGTCTTTAAGGTCAAATAAGCCCCAAAACAAAACATGTTTTACAATGTATTTAGCAGAATGATGTGCGCTAGAACTCTTTTTATGATAGCTGCAGTGTGCACATTAAGGTATAGTAAGAATGCATTTAATCCAGTCCACAGATTTCAAACTGACCTGATATTTTGCCTTTAATATCATGACATTTTCTTTGCCTGCACATTTTACATAGATTAAACTTTGTGAAGATATACTTATTTTCTTTATAACAAACAACTATATTGAAATTTACACTTACTGCCTGTCTCCTTAGAAAGATAGAAACTTCCACAGAGAAGTACAAGAGAAGCCTATAGAAAAATACAAGAACTGATTAGCCAATGCCATATTTTCTTGCATATTTTATGGGAAACTCATTTACACTGCCAAATTAAGGAATGAATCCATGTAGTGGAATGCTTGTATAAACAAACTGTATAATAAGAGGAAGAAACTGACAGCCTGTAAAATCAAACTTAATAGCCCATCATCTAGAGAGAAACTCAAAAGGATCAACAAAGAACTCAGAAACAAAATCAAATCCTTCGGAACTAAGTATGACTTGTGCATTGCCACCACTGGTAAGGAAAACCACACAGTCTTCTTCTTCTGCCGTGGCAGAACCCTTAGAGGTAGCTCTCAGCAATGCTCAGAGCTAATGCACAACATGACTTACTCATCTCAAGAGGACATAGCCAACATATTAGTGGACAAACTCAGCTCTAATGCAACTCCCCATCTCCTCCCAACTTTCCCCAAATTATTAGCACACCCATACCAACTCACACTGATCACCTCTGAGTAAGTCTTGAGTGCTCCCTCCAAGGCCAAAAACATTAGTTCTGTGGGTCCTGATAATGTGCCAGGCTGCTTTCTTGTCTCATAGACTTGCTACCAAGCCTATTCAACCTCAGTGTCTCCACTGGATTTGTGGCAGCAGTAAAGTGAACTGCAGTAGTCATCCTGCTCCCCAAGGGGGGATCCACTACTGATCCAGGAAATCTATACGCCTCATAAACCTTAGCTACAAAGCAATGGAGTACATCATTATGTAACTTATTAGCAAGGACATAGTTTACAAGACCTGGACCCAAGTCAGTTTTGATTTGTTAAAGACTTCATCTGATGAGGTCCTACAGTAGGTTTGGATGAAAGCGCTAAACAACATTAAATTTTATGTTTTTTGGAACAGTGATTTGCATTCTTAATTCTCATTTATCACCCCTGTTAAATGGCTTGTACATTGGGACTCTATATAGAATTAACATGCACCAATAAGTGGTGCCTAGACCATGGCCTAAAACTAAAAGACTAGCCATTTTTGAGTTGACTCAGTCATTAGTGACCTGACAAGTTTCATTGGCAGTGAACTATCCTTTGATCACCATTTAATCACTGTTGTTAGGAAATCCTTTTACTTAGCCAGAGTAATCACTAGGGGTATTTCCTCCAGATCTAAGGAAGTTATTATCCTTGTCTACTACTCCTTCATCAGGCTTATAATACAGCATAATGGACCCTTTGAAATGTATTTATCTAAGCATATGAGCCAGCTTGAGAGACCACAGTTTTTCCTTACTAAGATAATCAAGTGTATGTCTTCCTTGCGACACCCAGACTGCCTTAAAATGCTCTTTCTCTTTTCTGTTCCTACCGATTCTTGAGAGGTGATCTCCATCTAGCCTTCAGCACCTCAGAAAATTCTGTCCTATTCATCATCAGCTGCAACACTAACAACAACCTAAATACCTACTAAAGAGATCTTGACTTCTACCAAAACATAAATAGAATAAAAATCTGGACGCCGACACTGAAGAATCACTGCTCGTCCTGGTGATGAAATATGTTAGTTTATTGTAACTCCACACGATACAAAAGACAGGGTTTAGCGCTTTCAACTGTTGTACACAGTCTTCATCAGAACAACATACTGCTAGTATTCTACTGCTTAAATACTCTACTTTTTTGAACTTAATTGAATGATTGCTCTAGTTGCCGCCAAAAACTTTAAAGACATACTAGTCACAATAGTTGATCAAGGATATCTACAATTTACCCTTTACTATGTATAGGTAACACATACATTGACTACTAATACAAAATAATATAGGTTGTAAATTACCTACTCTAATGCATCCTGCCGTTTATCATAGATCTCATAATATACATACTATTTAATAAAATAATCCCCCTACTATATTTAATATATAAGTCCATCTAAAACTATCAAACTATTGCATATATATATATATATATATATTGAATACTAAAATACTATTGTAAAAATCATAAAATAAAAGTTGATATTAAAATATCATATACAGTTACTAAACATAAAAGCAAAATGTTTCACTACCACCTTATACATATCCACAACATGCATATCTTCAAAATTGTTTAGTTGCATGTGATCAAATATACTAATAACAGAGTCACATCATCTTGTCTAAAACCCATTATGTAAATGTGCATAACTACATCTACGCATCCCTTAATACGTAGTGATTGTTTATTGTACACAAAATACAAGATACCTGATGCAAGATACATAATGTCAGGTGCTGTAGATGTATCAAACCTATACCTTTTCAAACTCACTTATAATAAGGCTAAAAATGGTTTTATACTGACAAAATCATTAAGACCAGGTTTGCGGGTGGAATCTGTCAGGATCTGCCATCTACTTTCTCTTGCTGCCAACTCCATTTTCCAATTCCCTCCAAGTGGTGTAATGAAAACCTGATCAATGATAGCAAATGTAAAACCATGTTCTGTCCCTTGCTCCATAATGTGCCTATATAATGCATTCTTACTATCACTTTTCTGTATCCGGTATAGGTGTTCATATACACGCTTCTTCAATTGTCTTTCCGTCTTGGCGATATAGTGGGCATTGCACTGTGTGCAATTGGCTATATACACTACCCCTTTTGAACAGCAATTCCCGGTTTTACATCTAATAAACGTTCGATTGATATCATCTAACCTGATGGTGTTGGCTATGTTAATATATTTGCATTGTTTGCACCTTCCACATTTTTTGGTTCCCTTATGTGTATCTACTTCATCCTTTCTATGGCTAGCCCTCTCCAACAGTCGTTTAATATTGGGCGCCGTTTTATATACACATTTAGGTAATTTATCCCATCTCTTTTCTTTGTCCATGGAGACTAATATTGCCCAATGTTTCTCTAAAATTTCTTTGACCAAATGTGTGTAAGGTGTATATGTACGCACACTCTTCCCTGGAGTTCGTTTGGTCCTTCTGTTTTGTCATTCATTCTATAACATCCTAATAATGGTGGATATCTTTGTCCCCATTGACCTTCTACATATTTGATAACTTCATTAACCATTTTCTTTGGATAGGCACGATCTAAAAATAATTCTCTAATATAGTTAAGTTCTGCCACCATTATGGTCCTTGTGGAGGACATCCTGGCTGCCAGAATACATTGTCCTTTCACTATATTTCTGAACACATGTGGAGGGTGGCTACTACTGAAATGTATATAGTCATTCGAGAATGTGGGCTTACGGTATAACTTGGAAATAAAACCCACATCATCATGACTAATTAATACATCCAAAATGCTATTTCAGTGTTACTGTAACTATGTGTGAATTTTAAAAAGCTAGTAGTATTGTTTATGTATATCATAAATTCCTCAATTTTTCCACTGGACCATTCCACAAGATAAAAATATCATCCAGGTACCTTGCATAGTAAGAGATGTTAGAAAAAATGTGCTGTTAAATACATGTTCTAACTCCCATTCGAGCATGACCAAATTTGCAAAATGGGAGCACACGCTGCTCCCATGGCCACACCCTTAATCTGTTTAAAAAATTCACCCTGGAATGCTATATAGTTATGGTCCAGTACAAGCCCCATCATATCACAAATTAAAGAAATCTTATTCCATGTGAGGCCTGAGTGTTTCCTTAAGCTGTTAGCAAAAAATTCCAGGCCCTCATCTTTAGGTATGCTGGAAAATAAATCCTGGACGTCTATGGTAAGATAAATTGTATCTGAATGCCATTTGTCTCTGGTTAAATCACCCAAAAATCTCCAGGAGTCTTTCATGATATGAGGGATGGATTTATAAACATTTGTGAGCCATCCATCTATGAGTTTCCCTATGTTAAAGGTTTTAGAACGAGAGCCTGAAACTATGGGGCGAAATGGGGGATTCTTCAAACACTTATGTATTTTTGGTATACCCACCATCTTGGCCAGAACTGGATAATCGACCTTAAGAAATGAATAGGTATCATTACATATCCTGTTATCAATCAAATATTCTTCTATAACCAAATCTATTCTTTTATACCCAATGTTGATTTGGTTAATAGAGATGTTCTCATAATTTCCTGATTCGTAAAAAATACTGTGTAAAGCCTCATTATATTCTCTAGTGTAGTATATTACTGCTCCACCGCCTTGTCGGGCTTCATGATTCTAATGTCATTCATACCCATCAGTGCAGATAATGCTTCTCTCTCCAATGCTGGGAGATTATCTGTAAGGTTATTTTTTGTTCTCTTTACATTTTTATACATCCAGTATATATCATTGCATACCAGTTTCTCATAATTCAACACTTGCTGGTTATTATCAGGAATGAAGGTACTTTTCTTCCTAAGGTCAGTTCCTGCTATACCTATCGGTCCCTTCTCATTATTTCTGTTATTGTCAAAATGTGCTGCCAAATTTAGTCTTCTGCAAAACATTTTGATCTCCTTGATATTGTCCACTAATTGCAGCCCGGTAGCTGGTATATACTTCATACCCTTACTCAAAAGTGACCCCATTTCATGGTTAACCTTCACCTCAGTATAGTTATACACCTTAAATCCTTCAAAAACAATGATCTTAGGATATATGTTGACTACATTGTTTTCCGTAGGGGCTATCTCTATATTGGTATGACTGCTAATTGCTGTCTTAATACAATTGTGTGTTTGTCCCTCTACTTCTTTGTCTTTCGTGCGGTGTAACTGGTCAACCTTATCACTGTTTCCACATTCAATCCTACCAGTCGGTATGATAAACTTTCCATTTTCATAAGTATCATTTATCGCTGCCTGTTGATGTTCCGTGCTGGAAAAAATCTTCCCCCCTGAAAATTTTCTTCCCTTATATTCGTTCTAGTGGATTTTCTCCTGGGATGAAAATTACTAACATCATTGTTGGGGTCCCTATATGCTGGCCAAACATATGCCCTGTTACTGTTATATAATTCCAAGTCACGTGTAATCTTTCTATTCTTTCTCTCCATAATAGTCTGAATTTTGTTATCTGCTATTACATACTGTTTCATGTATAATTCCTTCCATATGTCATATTCTTTGTGACTAGTAATCATATTATTAATACTCTCTAATTCATTAGCCAACTTAATAAGTTTTTCATCCAAATGCTTAATAACTGTTTTAATATATGCAAACCCAAAACTATCGAATAATTCATTAAAATCCTTCATGATGTCACTTCCATATTTAATACCTAGTGGCAGTTTGAAAAATCTCATGCCCTTAGGTACTATCTTTAGTTTGAGACACTTGGATAAATAACTGCAGTCTAATTTAGTGTTTTTATATGATACCAATTTCTTACCAAAATCAAATATCAATTCCTTTACTGAAGAATGCATCATATTTATCTTATTACATTTGTTGTTTACAAATCCTGTATCCGCATCACAAAAAAACAAAACTATCCTCTAGAAACTGCACCATCATCTCATCTTCTGTGCAGCCCCTAATATCACATTTATTATTATTAATATTACAATCTGAAACATGTCCATTGTATTGCATAAAACTTTTTGGTCTACGTGGGCTGGAAAAATCATGTATAAAAGTCTGTGTAACAGTACCTTTTGGGGCCACAACGGCCTTAGACTTTCCTTTGCCATAGGTTTTCACTGTGGTATATTCCTTCGGACGGGCTCCATTACCCATTGTCTCTTGCCGAGCCCTGCTGAAACTAAAGTCAAATGTAAAGTCCTGGTCTAAGATGTTACCAGGGTATCCACTGCATATTTCTGCATCTCCATGACTGATGATATCAATTCCATCGAACCCATTTCCTTTACGTTTGTCCGGTAAATCAATAACAGAATCTGCATTACCATATGTCCTAGAATCAACATCCATATCTCTAAGTCCCTTTGGAAAACCGCGATCTGGTGTTTGTAGTGCATTACTTTCTAGATGTCCTGGAGATGTTGTCGAGTCATCAGGACGACATTCATTGCGATTATCCAACATCATCGCTTCCTTTGGCGTGCGTACCTCTGCGTCTTCCGTAATAGGTCCTACGACCCTTTTGAAAACTTTCCCTTTGGTAGCATTTGCGGTTACCAACCCGGTAACCAAATCCAGCAATCTGTGCACCTCCCCTTGTAGGGACGTAAGATCAGCTCTTAAAAGAGCTATTTCATCTTTAGACAATGAAGCAGCTGGGGATTCCTCTTGGTCAGCCATCCTTGAATCAACTCAATAAATAATGAACGAACACCAACCAAATAAAAATCTGGACGCCGACACTGAAGAATCACTGCTCGTCCTGGTGATGAAATATGTTAGTTTATTGTAACTCCACACGATACAAAAGACAGGGTTTAGCGCTTTCAACTGTTGTACACAGTCTTCATCAGAACAACATACTGCTAGTATTCTACTGCTTAAATACTCTACTTTTTTGAACTTAATTGAATGATTGCTCTAGTTGCCGCCAAAACTTTAAAGACATACTAGTCACAATAGTTGATCAAGGATATCTACAATTTACCCTTTACTATGTATAGGTAACACATACATTGACTACTAATACAAAATAATATAGGTTGTAAATTACCTACTCTAATGCATCCTGCCGTTTATCATAGATCTCATAATATACATACTATTTAATAAAATAATCCCCCTACTATATTTAATATATAAGTCCATCTAAACTATCAAACTATTGCATATATATATATATATATATATATTGAATACTAAAATACTATTGTAAAAATCATAAAATAAAAGTTGATATTAAAATATCATATACAGTTACTAAACATAAAAGCAAAATGTTTCACTACCACCTTATACATATCCACAACATGCATATCTTCAAAATTGTTTAGTTGCATGTGATCAAATATACTAATAACAGAGTCACATCATCTTGTCTAAAACCCATTATGTAAATGCATAACTACATCTACGCATCCCTTAATACGTAGTGATTGTTTATTGTACACAAAATACAAGATACCTGATGCAAGATACATAATGTCAGGTGCTGTAGATGTATCAAACCTATACCTTTTCAAACTCACTTATAATAAGGCTAAAAATGGTTTTATACTGACAAAATCATTAAGACCAGGTTTGGGTGGAATCTGTCAGGATCTGCCATCTACTTTCTCTTGCTGCCAACTCCATTTTCCAATTCCCTCCAAGTGGTGTAATGAAAACCTGATCAATGATAGCAAATGTAAAACCATGTTCTGTCCCTTGCTCCATAATGTGCCTATATAATGCATTCTTACTATCACTTTTCTGTATCCGGTATAGGTGTTCATATACACGCTTCTTCAATTGTCTTTCCGTTTTGCCGATATAGTGGGCATTGCACTGTGTGCAATTGGCTATATACACTACCCCTTTTGAACAGCAATTCCCGGTTTTACATCTAATAAACGTTCGATTGATATCATCTAACCTGATGGTGTTGGCTGTGTTAATATATTTGCATTGTTTGCACCTTCCACATTTTTTGGTTCCCTTATGTGTATCTACTTCATGCTTTCTATGGCTAGCCCTCTCCAACAGTCGTTTAATATTGGGCGCCGTTTTATATACACATTTAGGTAATTTATCCCATCTCTTTTCTTTGTCCATGGAGATTAATATTGCCCAATGTTTCTCTAAAATTTCTTTGACCAAATGTGTGTAAGGTGTATATGTACGCACACTCTTCCCTGGAGTTCGTTTGGTCCTTCTGTTTTGTCATTCATTCTATAACATCCTAATAATGGTGGATATCTTTGTCCCCATTGACCTTCTACATATTTGATAACTTCATTAACCATTTTCTTTGGATAGGCACGATCTAAAAATAATTCTCTAATATAGTTAAGTTCTGCCACCATTATGGTCCTTGTGGAGGACATCCTGGCTGCCAATACATTGTCCTTTCACTATATTTCTGAACACATGTGGAGGGTGGCTACTACTGAAATGTATATAGTCATTCGAGAATGTGGGCTTACGGTATAACTTGGAAATAAAACCCACATCATCATGACTAATTAATACATCCAAAAATGCTATTTCAGTGTTACTGTAACTATGTGTGAATTTTAAAAAGCTAGTAGTATTGTTTATGTATATCATAAATTCCTCAATTTTTTCCACTGGACCATTCCACAAGATAAAAATATCATCCAGGTACCTTGCATAGTAAGAGATGTTAGAAAAAAATGTGCTGTTAAATACATGTTCTAACTCCCATTGGTAGAATGAGCCTGTGTTTGTGGCCTGGCTGCGCTAGAGTTTTCAGCACAGCTTCCTTGTTGTTTAGAAGTCTTTCTATCATCTGAAGAGATGAATTTCAAAGTGTGGGAATGTCCTGAATAAACTTCTCCTGTTGCTGATACAGTTGCAACTGGTGCATTGTCAACTCAGCACTCTTTGCAGGAATGTGTTTAAAGTGTCTCACAACTTTATGACATTTAGTAAGGAGGCCTTCAATTCCAGACTCTGTGACTGCTTTATTTACAGACAACTGGAGGCTGTGTGCTGCACAGGGCATGTTCTGAAATGGCAGAATCGCTAGAGCAGCTGTCACATTACGTGCATTGTCGGTGCCAAAAGTAGTCACTTTGTCATAAATTCTCTATAATCTCACCACTGATGAAAACTGTTCTGCACAGTTTTCTTAATAGTGTTGTTCTGCACTTTGCATAGCACACAGTGCAAACAACTGAAAAACCCAATCTTTGACAATGAAATGACAAGTAACACCGAGGTAGCTATCATTAACCACAGATGACCAATAGTCACCCGTTAAAGCTACAAATTCAACTCCTGCCATAACCTGACATTTTTGCTTGCTCTTGCTCATACAAATCATCAATCCGATTGCTAATGGTGGATCTGGAAGGCAAAGTATATGACAGATTTCTACTGGCGACATGAATAATGTCCTGGAGGCCTTCATCGGTGACAATGTTAATTGGTCGACTCTTCTCAGCAATCCACCTTGCAACGGCTTTAGTAATGTTGCAGTATTTCCCTTGATCCATTGGTCTTGCCATCTCCTGAAGTTCAACTAATGTAGTCTGGTGATGCATTGATTCAGCTTTAGTTGACAATGCGGACAATGTTGATGGCTCATCATGAGCGTTAAATGCATGCTTTGTTCACAGTTGATAACTGAGCAATGAATTGCTACGATGATATTTATACTCTTTCTTGCAATACTTGCAAACCATGGTATCACTAGTTTTAAAAACAAACCTTCCATTCAAAATTGTTCTTTCCCTTTGATTTCATGTTAATTTGTGCTATAAACCAACTTCCATTTATCACACTCATGCTCATGAAAGGAAGACCGGAAACAACACAGGAAGCAATTAAGTGAAGCTGATCCCGGTGACCCGTGACTACTATTAATAGATTAATTCATTTGGCACTGCTTACTTAAGAATATGTGAACCATGGTCAAATTAACTGGGATTTAATTAATGCATTTAGGTATTGCGTTAAAAAATTTAATCGCAGAATTTTTTAACGTGATAATCGGATGCGTTAACTGCGATTAATCAGTAGGCCTAATATTTATGCCTTGCCAGGGAAATAAATGTTTCCAAATAAAATCAGGAGTTTATGAGCTTATGATGTAATAACCACATAGGTTCATAGGTAGGTACCAGGCTATTGGCCCTGAGGCCTATATAAGCCTAGCCAAAAAAGTTCCCTGACTTTCACCGCCCAAGAAAGTTATTTTCCTATGCCCCTGTCTAGCAGAGCCACAGAAGTGATCCCCGGGGTGAATTTCCTATTTCCCATCCAATTGTTGAAAGTTTTCTTAATGATGGCTAATGAGGTGCTTTGCTTGACATGAATGGGTAGTCTGTTCCAGAGCATGGGAAGTCTCTGGGACAGGAATCTATCCCTCCAGCATGTTCTGTTTATTGTGGTGGCAAGGTTTTGGTCCCTGGAGCATTTGGCTCAGAGGGATTGGGGTTTCTTTAAGTGTAGCATGTCCAACAGATCTGGGTTTGACATGGTTTTATATGTTAGGCAGAGGCTGCCTCTGAGTAGGCGATAACCAATGGAGTAGACCTGGAGTTTTTTGAGACAGTCTGCGTATGACATCTGTTTGAGGCCTGTAATCCTCTTAGTGAGGTATTTCTGTGGCCTTTCTAGTTGTTGTAGATGCCTTGCGAGGTACATGCCAAATGGGGCATTGTACTCTATAATGGGTGTGATGAGGGATGAGTACAGACAGAGGAACAATTAACTATTTTTTTCTGGAGGTGAATCCCTTTGTGATGAGGTGTGCCATGTAGAAGGATTTCCTGACTACTGTGGCAATGTGATTATCAAAGGAGAGACTACTGTCCACCTGTGTCCCAAGGTTTATCACACTTTTGGTGTTTAGTAGGCTACCGGCTATGTGGTAGTTCATGGGTACAATGTTTTTCCCAAAGGGGATGACAATGCACTTCTTGGCATTGAGCTTGAGGCCATGACTTTGACACCAAGCATCAGTCTCAGTGAGGCCCCTTTGTAGAATGTCCACATCTTTAGGTGATTCTGTTATGGCACCTAGTTTGTAGTCATCTGTGAACTTCATTAGCCAAAGTCCTGCTGTATTAGCCTGAACTTCTGAGAAGTAGATGCCAAACAGGAGAGGACCCAGGACTGAGCCCTGTGGTACTCTACTTGTCACTGACCTGAAGTTGAATTTGGAGTTGGCTACTTTCACTGTGCAGGTTCTGTCAGTGAGCCAGTTGGCCACCCATCATGTGACATAGGGATTTATGCCCAGTCTAGTGAGTTTATCTATAATTCCAGAGTGGGGGATGATGTCAAAAGCCTTGGCGAGGTCAAGATAGGCTGTGTGCACTACCTTACTCTCGTCCACGGCTCTGGTGACTGCTTCAAAGAAGTCAGTCAGGTTTAGGAGACATGACCTACCTTTTACAAACCCAAACTGAGTGGGGTCCAGAGTTTGGAGGTTACCTATGTCCTTGTTTATAAGCTCCAAGATGATACATTCCATGGCCTTGCAGACCGGGCTCATCAGACTAATGGGGCGGTAGTTCCCAGGGTCCGTGGTGGTGCCCCTTTGTGGAGTGGGATAACTGTCATGGTGCACCATTCAGTAGGCATAAAGCCTAAAGTGAGGCTATGACTGAACCTGGTACTTAGGCGGAGTTCATTCTGTAGTTCATGCAGAACGCAGCCTGGGATGTTGTCAGGTCCCATGGATGTGTTCTTGGCTTTGGAGAGTGCGGGCTTTACTTGTGCAGCCATGATTACAGGGGCTTTGCATTCTTCCGGTATAGTGATGGGCCCTTTGAGGGGTGGGGGGGAGAAGTTTGCACTGAACCTATCTGCCAGGATGTTGGCAATATCAGTTGGTTCTATATATCTAGTGCCATTGTGCTGTAGCTCAGAGCAGATCTGAGTGTCGCCACTGAGATTCTTGACATAGCTGTAGAATGTTTTGTGGTTGTCTTTAGAATCAGTGATGATTTTATTTTTGTAACTAGCTTTGGAGTATTTTATGAGGCATCTCAGCTTTTTACTGAGGCTGACCAGGGAGTTCCTGAAATCAGGGGATTTTACTCTCTTTTGCAACAACTTCTTCTTCTGTTGTAGAGTTTGTTTATGGCAGGGGAACCACCAGATTGGCTTCCTTTTTTGGAGGATAGTATCTTGGTTCTGTTGGGGATGGCACGATCCATGCACTCGTGTATGTGTTTATAAAGCACATTAGTGTAGGATTCAGCAGTCGTACCTGTATTTTCCATCTGTATGGGTGTCGTGAAGCTTGCCACTTCTGTCTTAAGAAGCATGAAGTTAGCTTTGGAGAAGTTTTTTACGGTGGTTTCCTTAATGGGGGGGTGGGGGGATATTGACATCTAGGGTGATTAGCTTGTGGTCAGATCTGACCAGCGAGGAGTTGACCTCTGGCGTGGAACATCGGTTGCCCCATATTGGTAATGACCAGGTCCAGGATATTGCTGCCCCTGGTGGGGGTATGGACAAGCTGATCCAGGGCATTGGAATTTATGAATTCCAGAAAGCATTGAGCAAATGAGTAAGTACATGAGTAGTTTTCCCAGTTGATGCTGGGGTAGTTGAAATCGCTCATTATTAGGGTATTGGGCTGTACCTTAATATTACCCAGTATATCAAGAAACATGGAGTGGGCATCCTAGGGCATGGTGGGAGATCTATAACAAACTACAACCTGGACTGCAGTCTTGCCCAGTGTTTGTTGCACTTGGATAATTTCAGATGCATTATGTTGAGCAACTAGCTTGGGGGTGTGTATATCCTTAATGAATATGGACATGCCTCCTCCTTTAATGTTTCACTCCAGGTTAGGTTGCCGAAAGGTGTAGTATGAGTTATAGTCTGGTAATGCAGGGGTGCTCTCTGGAGCCTTGAACCAGGTCTCCATCACTGCACAGATGTCGGTGTTCTCCATTTTAAGGAGTGACTTGAGTGAGTGCATTTTGAGGTTTAGACTTCTAGCATTGAGTAGCATTACCCTCAGATTTTGCTTGCTTATACATGCTCTTGTGGTGAGTTTGTCATTTGAACCTTGCCTAAAAAAGGCACTATAGGGGTGGCAAGAGCCTTAGCCAGTATTCGGAATCCCAGGGGTGACAGGTGCAGGCCATCTCTGGCAAAGCATCGTGGTCTGTCGATCATGTATGTGCATGCAGGGCAGCCTACACTAATATACTTTTCTGAATACAAATTTAATTTATACGAATCTGTAGCAGAGGGAAGAATTTGGTTCCGAGTCTGTTTTGTGATAGATTTCTTTTTTTTTTAACAAGAAACATCATTATTAAATTATAATGTATGACATAGGTAATCTTACATTAATATAAATGAAAATAAACCATAACGACACAATCTCAGTTGCAAACATTATAAATTACAAACTGTGCCGACACAACTGTAGCTGCAAACATGATACATCACTCTTACTATATCCAGTCATTGTCAGTCAGCCATTACATAGCGCATTCAAATCATGCCTTCTTTTAACCTTGTTCCTCCTCTGCATGTATAGATACCACATTTCCCATTTTTTCTTATGTAATTTGCTCCTACCCTTTTCTAAAGATCAAAGTTCCAGTTGTTTTATCTCTGTTACTATCTGTGCTACTTCTAATAAAGTTGGTTTAGACTTTGATTTCCATTTTTTAGTAATTGCTTTTTTGTCATCCATCATAATTAGACTCAGCAAGGCCTTTTTATGTCTAGGCAATTTCCGATTCTGTATCATATAGCTGAAAAAATTATTTCCGTAGTTACTCCAATTTGCTCACTGAGCATCGCCAACAGAGCAGTCTGCAGAGAATCTTTAAAGTCTGCCAACTCATTACACTCCCAGAAAATATGTTCCCAGTTACCTATTTCTTCCCCATCACAACTCCAACATTTGCTGTCTACCTGAGGAAAAATTCTTTGGAGTCTGCTTGGGGTATAAAAATACCTACAGTATGTAAACACTTCCAGCCAAATATCCTAAATCTTTTAGATTTTGTTGCATATTTGGGAGACATACCTATATCCTCCCATTGTTTCTATGTGAATTGCTTATCTAATCTCTCTTCCCAGTCCTTCCTAACCTCCTCTGATTAATCTTATAGTTATCATGCAATATTTTATATGTTCTACTAATTATTCCTTTCCTAACGGCAACTTCTATTCTAGATTCTACTAAAAACTCTACCAGTGTTGCTCTTTTATTTAGGATTCCCCTATTTCTTACACTTTGCTTATACTCTGATATCAATCCTTGATTGGGAAGGTAATCTCTAATCTGCAGTGCAAATACATTCTTGGCCTCTTCCAAATATATTACGTTTCCCTCTCTAGTTATTTGCTCCTGATACCATGGATCCATTGCCAGTTTTCTCCACTAAATTCCAGCCCCCTCTTGCCTATTGTCTGTATCCCTAATTGCAGTCACCCCTATAGGCAGAATCTCCTTTCTCCATTCCCATGTTGGCTTAGTTCTTGGAATACCTTCTGCTACTTTATGAATATAATATACTGTATGATTATTGTTATTCTCCTTAAAGGTCTGCATCCAAAATCCGAGTCTCTCACTCTGTTACTTCAGTTTCCCCCCTGTTTCATCATCATATTTTTCCACTTTGAATTATAGTTCTGTGCTTGTGCTATATATAGGAGACTTAACTGTGTTGCAGTGAAATACTGCTTCAAGTTAAGTAATCCCAATATGCCCTGTTCTATTGGAAGAATAAGCTTATCCCACTTGACTCTTGCTGTCTTCCCCTCCCAGATAAAATCCTTCAGCTCTTTATTAATTGCTATCCACAACTTCTCCTCTAGTTGATAAAAATATGCCTGACCTGTGTATAAAACTAAAGGGATTAAAAATATTTTGGCTACATATTTACACACACGCACACATATATGCATATATATATATATATATAGATATAGCTATAGATATAGATACACACACACACACACACCTGATTTCATTGTCTGTTCTCATGATAAATCTGTAGTGTTAGGCTGAAAATTAAGTTAAGCAAACTTAGACAGCTTAGGGGGATCTTTGACAGTCACAGAGCATACTTTGGAGTTTGACTTGTTTGTTGCTTTATTAGATATCTGTACAGTTTTGTTATCTTCATCATGACACCCTTTGGAATGTACTGAGGCATTACTTGATTCTTGACAGCTTAACTAGATTGTTCAAACCAATGTGTAATTTAGCTTTCATTTCTCTTTGTGCTCAGTGATGACTTGGGAAATGCACTGAAGTAAACAGTCGGGTCAGATAGGGCTGCCTACAAAGCCTTTTTTGTTTAATCTTTGTTATGATTTTATTTTAAAATCCTTAGGCATACATCCTACTACCTGTACATTTTATTCCTTTGCAGTGTGTGTCACTTATGTGTTATGGTTTATGAATCGATATTTGTGTGCAAACAGTGTAGCAGAGTAAAGTATTTCACTCTTTAGGTTCTTGCCAGTGATCCAGCTGAGGCAGTGATTCGCCAAGGTTCATTTCTAGGACCCGTTCTTTTCATGGTATTTATGGACATATCATAAATGTACTCTCATCAAATAAAGCAATGGTCTGCAAACATGCCTTTGTGATTACTGTGTTTCAGCTGCATTGCTGTCTAGGATCCCTATAAAAGACTACTCTCAAATTCACATCTGGCTTATTAACAGCCAGTTTTTATTAAATATGAGTGAATCTGACTCTGCAGTCAAACAGCACAGGGCAAGCTATCTGATCATTCCACTGGTTATCCAGGTTCACTTAGCCATCTAGGTAGTAGTGTGTCATGTAGAAAAGAAAGGCCTCAACAGCCAGACAACAACTACCCTTTTTGGTACAAAAGTTAGTGGTTTTTGTTGCCAGATTGCTGATCCTGTTGGGAGATTATTAGGTATATTTACAAGCTAATCTGACAAAACATCATACAAGCTGATAGCTATCTCTGTGGAGCATGCATATATGAACATATGGCTGCAAAGGTCTTGTGGGAGGTATCTAGGAACATTTCTGGAAAAGTTCTTTACAGCACAAGATTATAGCCTCTGAATTATTTTACTAAGCTTTCATCTTGCCTTAAAGGAGCAGGAACAAACTGCGTTGCCAGTTTTTTCAAATGCTGAAAGTAGGGCATTTTTACTGTAATGGGAGAATTTGCAGGGAATATCATACTCATATTTTGCCAAAAGAAAACCTCATTATTTTAGAATCTGAGTTCCTTATGCTGTTTCATGAGATACTCAGCTGTTTCACGTACAGTATAATTGTTTTATGCAGCTATTAAAGGAAATTTAAGAAATATTGTGGTCCTAAAAATCCCAGGACATTTGCATTTTCACTTTTTTTTTTACAGGGCACAGCTGCTGAAATAGGGACATTTCTGTATAAAGAGGGTCAGGTGGTAACCCCAAAGGGCCATCATAGTAAACAGAGTAGGCAGGAGGAAAGAAACCATGAAAATCAACACAGGGAAGGAGGACCCAACATATATTTATTAATGAATATGATGGTGATGATGATGACAATAATAGTAATAATAATAACAATAACAATAAAACCTGATGCAGTACTCTTTGGGTTTGCAGCCCAACTCAACAAAATTCATTTACCGATTACAAATAAAATGTATGCTCATTTCCCTTTGCATGTCATTCCTTGAAATCATTGATATTCAGATATGGGTTGTCATTGCCACCTGATGAACGTAGACCTGCAACAGAGTACTGCACTAGTGTTGCCTGAGGGTATCTGGAGAGGCAGGCACACATTCAGAGCCAACTACCCTGCGTGCTGCTGATCTGTGCCCTGGGTGGTGCATATGCAGCTGAATGATTGCCATGTGCTAGGCATAGCACAACCTACATCTGATAGACTGACTCACTGTGGATGTGCATTCTGTGCTTGATGCTGCTTTGTAGAAATAGAAAGGATCACATCTGCTGTAATATAACTGTACTTGTAAAATGATTATAACATGATTCTACATTCCTATCACTGTATAAGCGTGCTTGATGATATATGACTGAGTAGAATTGCTGCACAAGAAGCTAAAGTAGTACCTATGAAAATAATAAAACATAAAAAGGGGCACATCCCCCCCTGTGTTTGTCACTAATAAATGCATTTTAATGGCTGTCAGATCTTCACCCCATTGTTGGCATACCTGCCAGAAGCTTACTTAGAGCTGAAGTGTAATGAACTCAGAAGACACAACAAAAAACTAAGAAGGTACAGCTGTACCTATGGCAAAACATGAGTGTGAATGTTTGACAGAACTGTGGTGCAAGCAAAGCTTAGGTGTGCAAGTAGAAAACTGTAGTCGTACAACATTTGAGAAGGCCAACCCACTTAGTTTCTTAAGCTTGAATTATCTTATGTTCCTCCTTTCTCCCTTTCCACTTTACTAAAAAAAAAAAAAAAAAAAAAAAAAAAAAAATTTCTTGAACCTCTCTGTGTTCTGACTGAGTGTGCTTCTCAGCTGATAAGTAAGTATATTTTTTGGCACTTTTTAACTGTTCAGAATTGAATAAAATAATAATTGAATTCAGCTCAGAATACATTTTGAATAAATTGCATTTATTTAAACTGTATTTGCTTTAATACTGCTACACACTCACGTGTGCTAGCTTGCACTGCACTTGAATTGTTTTTAGTGCTGTTTTAGCTGCTTTTCTGTAAAAAAAAATTCTAAGCTTGTTTCCTACCTTTCCTGTAACTGGTGTAGTCCAGATACAGATTTGCTGTATCCAGGACTGTATGTAAACTTCTGAGCCCTGAAGCCTTTCTGTGTTGGAGGGACGCCTTATAGCTTCTCAGTGGGAGTGGTAAGCACCAGGTAGCCTATCTACCACAAGAGGAGTGGTTTCTGGCCCAGAAATTGTAGTTTATTGGCTGTTTGGGCATTTGTTTCCATCTCTTTCAACTTGTGGTTTAAAAGCCGGCATTTGCGCTTGTTTCCCACCTTTCCTGTAACTAGTCTAGTACAGATACATATTTATTGTACCCAGGACTGTTTGTAAGCTTCTGAGCCCCCCAAGCCTTTCTATGTTGGAAGATCTAGCTTATCAGTGGGAGTGGTAAGCACTAGGTAGCCTATCTACTACAAGAGGAGTGGTTTCTGGCCCAGAAATTGTAGTTTATTAGCCATTTGGGCAGTTTTTCAATATCTTTCAACTTTCTGGTTTAAAAGCCAGCATTTGCACTTTTCCCACCTTTCCTGTAACTAGTCTAGTCCAGATACAACTTTGCTGTATCCAGGACTGTTTGTAAGCTTCTGAGTGGTGCCAAAGTCTGCTCTTCAATTTTTCCCTTAGATCTGCTAGTTCTCTCCTCTCCTGCACATTTACTAGTTTATTAGTCTAGCACTTTACCAGACTTCTTGTAACAATTATTCTAGCACATAAAAGTGCTACCAGCACTAAATGCTCTACAAGGAAACAGCCCCAGTAGTTATAATTAATGCTCACCCCTCAAGGCATGTATAAAGGTCAGTCCCCCTATGTGCTTTCTCCTATTAACCTGGTAAACTTGGGCATTCTGAGGTAATGTAACAACTGCCTCATGTACACTGACAATCCTCTCCTCTTACCTCCCAACACTCAGACTTGTGAGAGATGTACTTATATATCCAAATTGGAAGACGTGCACTCTCCAGCCAAGACTGGAATAGCTGGTCAAGAGGAGAAGGTCAACATTTGCACCACACCACATGGAACACATAGCCTTCCAAAACACACACCAGCACTGCCTTCGTATAAAAACACAAACCACACACCCACCTTCACAGAGGCTCTCAATAAAAATCTACCCAAACAACAGAGACCTCCACGGCAGAAACGCACTCGACCACCCCAACACAACACTAATCATGAGACACATAACTCACATACACAGTGTGCCCCTTAACCTAAGCCCCTAAGGCAAAACAGCTTGCTCAATACACTAATCATAGGTGATGCAATAGTGAGGCACACTGATGTCCCACTCACTAGGTTGAATAAGGAGAAAATAACAGTCAGCTGCCTGTCAGGTGCCAGGATCCAACACATAACACACGCACTCAGGTCACTCCATAGCAAGTACAAGTATGACTCTGTCATTGAACATGTGGGTGTGAATGACCAGAGATGCACCTTTCTGGACTACATGAAAAGAGACATGGTGGAGTTCTCGGATTATGTGGCCCAGGCAGGTATGACCCTAGCCCTGAGCAGCATCCTACCACCACCCAGAATAATACCACAGTACAAGCAGAAAATGATTGATTTCAACAATTGGCTAAATTTCTGTTGTCATTTTAAGGGGATCCAGTATCTTGTCTGCCTGGGATGACATGACTGACAGACCTCAATGCTTTGTCAGAGATGGCCTGCATCTGTCACCCCTGGGTTTCCAGGTATTGGCTAAGGCTCTTGCCATCCCCGTAGTGCCTTTCTTAGGCAGTGTTCCAAAGACCAAATTACCACCATAACAGCTACAAATAAATGCAATCTGAGGGTCGTGCTGCTAAACGCTAGAAGTCTAAATCTCAAAATGTACTCACTCGAAGCACTCCTTAAAATGTAGAACATTGACATTTGTGCCATAATGGAGACCCGGTTTAAAGCAGTAGAAAGCACCCCTGCACTACGAGGCTATAACTCATTCCACACCTTTCAGCCCCAAACTTGGACCGAAGCTCCAAGGGCGGAGGCGCTTCCATATTCAAAAAGGATATGCATACCTCCAGACTGGTAGCCCAGCATAACGCATCTGAGATACTTCAGTTACAACTAACATTGGGTAAGATGACGATTCAGGTTGTACCCTCCTATAGGTCCCCAACCATGTCCAAAGACTCTAACTCCATGCTCCTAAGCACCCTGGAAATTATTAGGTTCCAACCCAACACTGTCATACTGGGTGACTTCAACTACCCCTCTATCAACTGGGAAAACTACTCATGCACCAATGCACTGGCCCAACGCTTGCTGGAATTCATCAATTCCAATGCCCTTGACCAGCTCATTCTTATCCCCACTAGAGGAAGCAACATCCTTGACCTGGTTATTGCTAACATGGGCAACCATTGCTCTACACCAATAGTCAATTCCTCCCTGGTTAGATCTGACCACAAACTAATCACCACGGTAATCCACATCTCGCCCACACCCCTTGCAATGGTAGCCTCCATGAAAACTTCTCCAAAGCTGACTTTGGGATCCTAAAAACAGAGGTGGCTAGCTTCACTGCATCAATGCCGATGAAAAATAGTTGCATGACTGCCGAATCATACAACAATGCACTGTATGAACACATACATAAATGCATGGAACTAGCCATACCCAACAGAACTAAGATGCTCTCCTCCAAAAAAAGGAAGCCAATCTGGTGGCCCCCTGCCATTAATAAACTCTACAACAGAAGGAAGAAACTGTTGCAGAAAAAGGTGAAATCCCAAGACTGGAAACACTCCCTTATTAGCCTTAACAAAAGCTGAGATCCCTCATCAAAACCTCTAAAGCCAGCTATAAAGGCAGAATTGCAGCAGACACTAAAAACAACCACAAAGTCTTCTATAATTATATCAAGAATCTCCATGGCAATACTCAGATTTGCTCTGAGTTACTGCACAATGGTATCTCCTATACTAAACCAATAGATATTGGCAACATATTGGCCAACAGATTCAGTGCCATCTTTATCCATCTCTCACCCCAAAGGACCAGTCACAATCCTGGAATAATGCCAGGCACCCATAATTACTGCAGCACAGCTTAAAGCTGCATATTCCAAGGCCAAGAATACAGCTTCTATGGGACCCGACAATATCCCTGGCCGTGTTCAACATCAACTACAAAGTGAACTGGCACCTCATCTGTGTGCCCGGTTCACTCACAGCCTCAGCTCAGGCTTTGTCCCTAATGAATGGTGCATTCCTATAGTCATCCATCTCCATAAAGGGGGAGCAACTACAGACTCTGGGAATTATCATCCCATTAGCCTGATGAGTCTGCTATGTAACGCTATAGAGCACATCATCATGGACCTAATTAACAAAGATATAGGGAATCTCCAAACTCTAGAGCCCACACAATTTGGATTTTTGAAAGGTAGATCATGCCTGCTCAACCTGGTTGACTTCTTTGAGGCAGTCACCAGAGCTGTGGATGAGGATAACGCAGTTCATACAGCCTACCTCGATCTGGCAAAGGCCTTTGATACCATTCCTCATTCGGGAATTATTGATAAACTCACCAAACTAGGCATCAACCCTTACATCACTAGGTGGGTTGCAAATTGGCTCACAGACAGAACCCACAGTGTGAAAGTAGTGGACTCCAAGTCAGACTGCAAACCAGTCATGAGTGGAGTCCCAGAGGGGTTGGTCCTGGGTCCTCTCCTGTTTGGCATCTACTTCTCAGAAGTCCAGGCCAACAGGGAGGGGCTCTAGCTGACTAAGTTCACAGATGACTGCAAGCTGGGAGCCATTATTAACTCCCCAAGTGATGCAGACATCCTACAGAAAGGCCTCACTGAGACAAATGACTGGTGTCGAAACCATGGCCTTAAGCTTAATGCCAAAAAATGTGTCATCAACCCCTTTGGGAAGAACTCAGTTCCCAGTAATTACCACATTGATGGGAGCCCACTGAACACTGAAGACGTTATAAGATACCCGAGGGCACAGGTTGACAGCAACCTCTCCTTCAACCACCACATTGCCACTGTAGTCAGGAAGTCCTTCTATGTGGCACATCTCATTACCAAGGATTTTGCATCCAGGAAGAAAGAGGCCATCATCTCTCTCTCTACTCTTCCTCATTAGACCAATCATTGAGTATAATGCCCCATTTGGCATGTACCTCACTAGACACCTACAACAGCTGAAGATGCCACAAAAGTATCTCACAAAGAGGATCCTAGACCTTAAACACATGTCTTACATGGACAGACTCAAAACACGCCAGCTTTTCTTTGTCTCATATCATCTACTAAGAGACAATCTCTGCTTGACTTACAAAGCCATGTCTGACCCAGCTCTGTTAGAAATGCTACATCTAAAGAAATCCCAATCCCTCCAATCATACGCTCCAGAGACCTCAACCTCATTACCACAATTACCAGAACATGCTGGAGGGACAGGTTCATAACCCAAAGACTGCCCACGCTCTGGAATAATAGAAAGTTCACATCGGGAATCACTCCAGTGGCTCTACTTGATAGAGGCACTGGTAACTAACGACAGATGGCATGATGCCAGGACACTTCTAAGGGCTTGGCTTGTAAAGGCTCCAGGCCTAGTACATACCTATGAACCTATGAACAGGTAATGAGGAACATAAAGATTAAATTTCTTCTTTTAACAATGTCTGTTTCACCATATCTCTCTCAATTAGTATTGTCACCCACTCCATTACACAACGATTGGCTGCCACTTTCCATTTCTGTTCAAAACTCTTATCCTCAGGGTCTGAAGGGTTAAACGGCAAAGAAGGATTTTTATAAACCCTAAGCCCTTGAGGAAAAATGTCCAAGTCTGCGTACCTTTCAAGACTTAACAAGTTATGTTGCGGAGATGTTTCTTTAGTCAAAAGATGCTCTAATTTACTCACGGAATCCTGCACCTGTGGCAAAAGAGAAACAAAGGTATGTTGAACAGCTGTAGAAAAGGGATTCAAAACCCTTTGAGTCGTTAATATTTCATCCTCTCTGTTTTTTGTTTTAATAGAGGTTAGCAGCCTGTACCCGGCCTTCATTGTAACAGGGATTAGCAGCCTGTACACAGTCTTCATTGTAACAGGAGTTACCAGCCTGCATACGGCCTTCATTGTAACTGGTGTGAGCGACCTGTAAGGGGCATAATTGTAACAGGGGTTAGCAGCCTGTAAATGGCTGTCATTGTAACAGAGGTTAGCAGCCTGTACACTGCCTTCATTGTAACAGGGGTTAGCAGCCTGTATACGGCCTTCATTGTAACTGGCATTAGCGGACTGTAAAGGGACAACATTGTAACAGGGGTTAGCAGCCTGTAAATAGCTGTCTTTGTAACAGGGGTTAGCAGCCTGTACACAGCCTTCATTGTAACAGGGGTTAACAGTCTCTACACTGCCTTCATTGTAACAGGGGTTAGCAGCCTGTACAGGGCTGTCATTGTAATAAGGGTTAGCAGCATTTACACAGCTGTCATTGTAACAGGGGTTAGCAGCCTGTACACAGCGTTCATTGTAACAGTGATTAGCAGCCTGTACAGGGCCATTGTTGTAACAAGGGTTAGAAGCCTGAACAGGGCTGTCATTGTAACAGGGGTTAGCAGCATGTACACAGCCTTCATCGTAACAAGGATTAGCAACCTGTATAGGGCCATTGTTATAACAGGGGTTAGCATTAGCAGTCTGTACACTGCTTTCATTGTAACAGAGGTTAGCAGCCTCTACATAGCTATCATTGTAACAGGGTTTAGCAGCCTGTACATGGCTGTCATTGTAACAGGGGTAGCAGCCTGTACATGGCCTTAATTATAACAGGGGTTAGCAGCCTCTACATGGCCTTAATTGTAACAGTGGTTTGCAACCTGTACACAGCCATCATTGTAACAAGGGGCAGCAGCCTGTACATGACTTCCATTGTAACAGTACATGGCCTTCATTGTAACAGGCGTTACCAGCCTATACATGGCCTTCATTGTAACAGAGGTTAGCAGCCTGTACATAGCTGTCATCGTAACAGAGGTTAGCAGCCTGCACACAGCTGTCATTGTAACAGAGGTTAGCAGCCTGCACACAGCTGTCATTGTAACAGGGATTAGCAGCCTGTACAGGGCCATCATTGTAACAAGGGTTAGCAGCCTGTACAGGGCCATCATTGTAACAAGGGGTAGTAGCTTGTACATGACCTTCATTGCAACAGGGGTTAGCAGCCTGTATACAGCCTTCATTGTAACAGGGTATATCAGCCTGTACATGTCCTTCATCATAAAAGGGGTTATCAGCATCTACATAATCATCATTGTAACAGGGGTTAGCAGCTTGTACACAGCCGTCTTTGTAACAAGGGTTAGCAGTCTGTACCAGGCCTTCATTGTAACAGGGGTTAGCAGCCTGTACATTACTTTCATTGTAACGGGGGTA
>NC_056738.1:93367829-93370329 GCF_019279795.1 Protopterus annectens | reverse complement strand
TTTAATATTACTTTAATTCACTTAAGAAGTGAATAAAACAAGTTTTGCATCCACATGCATTTTCTGAACAATATGAAATACAAAACTGTAATGTTTGCATTGTTGACTGATTGTAATCCAGAATTATTTAAATTTACCAGGGAAAAAAAAATCACAAAGAATAGGGCAGAAATACGAGGTAAAATTGGGGACAGTTAAGAGATACAGGCAAAAATATCAGCAGGGATGAAATGGCTTTGTTAACACAAAACAATCACAGTTGATCAAATTAATATTTAATACATTTATCTTTAATATTTCATTAGATGTTTTGTGGAAAAGGTATGATTAAAATAGTCTAAGCAGCATTATGATAAAGAGATAGTACAGGGGAGACCAGACAAAATTTTGAGGTGTAGTTTATATATATTTTTTCTGAAGTATCTTTGTATCACATTTGTGTAATTATTGTATCTGAAGTACTTCTCTGAGCTACAGGATGAAAAGACTGAGGTATAGTTACCTACTGAATTGTGTTATATTCCTATTGTTTTTATGCATTGTAGAGCTGTTTGGCTGGCTTATGTGTTCTAGATAGAAGTTCAGGTAGTTAAGCAAATAAAAGAGGTTTGTTGGGGAATGGTTATATGGATTGACATGGTGGCCCAATTAATATTCCTATCTCCCAGAAATGATCATTTCAGGGTTCATGCTGTTGTATTGCTACTGCAGCGATACTAACAGATTGAGGTATGCATTTGGGGTATTATATACGTAAATTATTTTTAAATGTTTGATTTTATTTTAAAGAAAGCATGGTATTTGTTGTGAGTTGATAATGTTTGTTCATGGGTTCATAGACTTATAGGAGATTACTAGGATAATGGCTTAAGAGCCTTTACAAGCGTAGCCAATATTACCCAATTTTACTCAATATATGGCCCCTAGGGGCAAGAGGATGTCATGGATGTGTGCCTATGCCCTCAGTATCTTACAGAATGCCTCTGTCCATAAGAGACATATGTGCTACCATAGGTTTTATTTGAGTCCCTGACTAAGTTTAGATCCCAAGATCAGGTGATCCTCATACTGTTTGACTTGTGGATGTGTAGCAGCCCTATTAGGGCTGGATTCGTGAGTGCCTTGTAGGTCAGGCATAGATCGCCCCTTAATAGTCGGTAGGAGACAGAGTAAAGGATAGGGCTTTTAGTCTATCTACGTAGAACATGTCGTTTACACCCTGTATTTCTTTTGTGAAGAACCTCTGATGTCGCTCCAGCTGCTGTAAGTGTCAAGTCAAGTACATGCCAAATGGTACACTGTACTTGCTAATTGGTCTAATAAGGCTGAGTACAGTGGGATTATAACTTCCTTGGATCTGGATGCTATACCTTCCCTTATAAGTTGTGCCACATAGAAGGACTTTCTCACCACAGTGGACAAACGGCGTTCAAAGTTTAGCTACTATCTGTATACTTAGATCTCTCACCTCAGAGTCAACTCGAAGGAGTGTGCTGTTGATGCTGTGATTTGCAGGGGTATTTGACTTTCCAAAGGCTATGATAATGCATTTTTTCACATTTAGTTTTAGGCCGTGGTTCTAGCACCAATTATTTGTCTGATCTAGACCATCCTGAAGGATACCTACATCACTGGGGGATTCAATGGTTGCTCCCAGCTTGCAGTCCTTGGCAAACTTTGTCATCCAGAAGCCTTCCACATCAGCCTTGACTTCAGAAAAGTCTATTACAAACAAGAGCGGTTCCAGCACTGAGACCTGTGGCACACCACTAGTAACTGGCCTCTTGCTGGATCTGGATTCACCCACTTTAACCACAGGTGTCCTGCCCATGAGCCAATTGGCTATCCATCTGCTGCTGTAGGGATTTATGCTTCGTTTTGTGAGTTTATTTATAATACCTGAGTGGGGAATTGTGTCAAATGCCTTGGCCAGGTAGAGGTAGGTGATATGTACTGTTTTACGCATATTCATGGCCTTAGTGACTTTGTCAAAGAAATCCATCAGATTCAGTAGGCATGACCTGCCCTTGACAAAGCCGAATTGGGTCGGATCCAGTGTTTGGAAATTTCCTTTATCATTATTTATTAGGTCCACAATTATTCTTTCCATGGCTTTACATATAAAACCAGCCAGACTTATAGGTTTGCAACTTCCTGTGGTCAGTAGATGGTCCCTCTTTATGCAATGGGACGATTGTTGCTGTCCTCCACTTTATTGGGGCAAAATGAGTCCAGAGGCTGTGGTTAAATAGATATCCTATTTGACCTGATAAGTCCTGATTCAAACTGTTTAAAATGCAACCTGGTATATTGTCAGGCCCCACTGAAGTTGTGTTTTTAGCTTTAGAGAGTGCAGTGGCAATCTGTTCTTTGGTGATAATTGGAGGTGGAGTGGTGGAGGATAGTTTTTGGGGGAGAACTGGGAGTGATAGGGAGGTGAAATTTGTGCTGAATTTGTCTGTCAGAAAATTTGCTTTATCTTCTGGCTAAGTAAAGGTAA